>NC_068986.1:109987580-110000069 GCF_001194135.2 Octopus bimaculoides
ATATATATATATATATATATATATATAAGTTTCAAAGGCTTAACATCAGCACGAAAAGGAGCGAACGGGAAATTCACACGTAGGACATGATCCTGCTCTTTCATCGACAGTTTCCGTCCAAAACATCATTACAACTCTACGCTTTGTTCCTTTTTGTTGACATCATCAGGGAGTAGCTGGTGAGAGTGTTGAGCGAATGCTGATGACAGGGATGAAAACTATACGAATAGAAGGCGGCGAGCTAGCAGACACCTGAGCACGCTGGGCGAAATGCTTAGCAATATTTCGTATGTCTTTAGGTTCTGAGTTCGAATTCTGCCGAGGTCGACTTTGCCTTTCATCCTTTCGGGGTCGATAAATTAAGTACCAGTTATGCACTGGAGTCAATGTAATCGACTTAATCCCTTTGTCTGTCCTTGATTGTCCCCTCTATGTTTAGCCACTTGTGGGCAGTAAAGAAATAAAACTATACGAATAGGACAGAAGTATAAATGTAGATATACAAACAAAATGAATTATACGTTAAACAAACGAAATAAAAGCTCTGAGACAAGATGAGATGTGTATATAAGTTACGCAGTGAAAATTATCCTATAGGGCTAGGAAGCTGAAAGATAAGGCGAAAGGTGCATAAAAAAGAAGCCCCGATCAGTGAACGAAACGAACTCAATATACAATGCAGAGAAAGCGACAGGCCAGGACTGAACAAGTCAGGGATCGGGCAAAAAAAGGATTTTCAAAACGAAATAATAGCGGGTCACGTGCTTGTGGGGGTGGGTATGCGGAGAAGCAAAAACGTGTTATGATTTCAAATGTAAGATACCTACCCCTCCACTCTGAAAACAGAAGTCGCATTTACCTAAGGTTTCTATGCTTCTACTACTGGTTGCATTTTCAGTCTTTGTTTTCACTTTATTTCCATGTATATCCATCCATCCATCCATCCATCTCTCTCTCTCTCTCTCTCTCTCTCTCTCTCTCTCTCTCTCTCTCTCTCTCTCTCTCTCTCTCTCTCTCTCTCTCTCTCTCTCTCTCTCTCTCTCTATCTGTCTGTCTGTCTGCCTGTCTGTCTATCTAGCTATCTATACTTGTATATATTTATAAAAAAATAACGTCGACCACTAACGTGGACAATTAATGCGCTAGAAATAGATCACATCTTGTGTCTATTAAGACCTAAATTGTTCTCAACATGAAATATAGCAGCATACCAAAAACGTGAGCGGGCAAGACATTTAAAATCACCTAAAAAAGAATTATTGTAACAACGCCTGGCAAGGAAGATAATTCCCTATTTTAAAAAAAATCCCTCAGACCATCTCAGAATATCACGAACGGGACACGACACTAGGCCGTTGCAAGATTCAGTTTTGAGTATAGGTGCTAGTAGATTACATCGACCCAGTGCTCAGTTGGTATATATTTTATTGATTTCTAGGGGATGAAGTGTAGAATTGACCTCAGCGGGATTGGAAATCAGAACCTAAAAAGCTGGAAGAAATGATGCTAAAGAATTTTGTTTGGCCTGTTAACCTTCCTGGCCGCTCGCTGCATTATCGGAAGTGATCAGCTCACCAGTTTTAGCATGATTAGCGCATCATTTGATAGGTTTGAGTTTCATTCTTGTAGTAGTTTATTATTTCTAGAATATTATGTCTAATTATTTCAGTTAGTTTATTCCTACTAAGTTTTAACTCGTGACACTCCGTCGGTTACGACAACGAGGATTCCAGTTGATCCGATCAACGGAACAGCCTGCTCATGAAATTAGCGTGCAAGTGGCTGAGCACTCCACAGATACGTGTACTCCTTAAAGTAGTTCTCTGGGAGATTCAGTGTGACACAGAGTGTGACAAGGCTGGCCCTTTAAAATACAGGTACAACAGAAACAGGAAGAAAGAGTGAGAGAAAGTTGTGGTGAAAGAGTACAGCAGGGTTCGTCCAACACCTCCTGCCGGAGCCTCGTGGAGATTTAGGTGTTTTCGTTCAATAAACACTCACAACGCCCGGTCTGGGAATCGAAATCGCAATCCTACGACTGTGAGTCCGCTGCCTTAACCACTGGGCCATTACCCCTCCACTAACATTTAACTAATTACTATATAATCTTTAGTTTATGACTGATAGTTTATTGCCGTCAGTTTATGATTGCTAATTTATTTTTGCTTGTTTATTTCTTATTCCTGAAATTGTATTACTATAAGTTTATTAATACTTCTTTATTCGTATCGATCTTTGAATCTATCAATACCAGTTTATTATTGCTAATAACTAAATTCGAAATAAGATATTAGTTATAAACAAGTTCTGATAGATTACTAGCAATAAACTAATAACTGCCAGCTAACTGCAATCTAACAGTAATAAATTAGTAACAATAAGCAAACAGGAATACATTACTAGTAACAGACTAATAGTAATAAGTTAATAGTATAGAATTAACAGCAGTGATTCACCGCTAATAAACTAGTTGTAATCCACAACAAAACAAAGCAACAACAAAAAAATAAAGATTAGATTAGATATTAACCCTTTTTGCCTGTCCAAAGTTTTTTCATATGGTCATCCTAAACGCCCATGCTTGCTTTTAGATTTTTAAAATTAACCCATGTTTCACACGTTCTGAGTAACGCTTTCCTTACATAAGTCCCAAGTACTGAGGTGGTTGAAAAATATATATGATGCATGAATACCAGGGTAACATGTCCTGTGTTAAAGAGATTATACACAAATTTATTAGAGACAAATACAATATCCTTGATAACTGGAGTATACATATTTACAGAGAGAAAAATAGCGTATGTTTTGAAGATGAAGTGACGTAAATATGAGGGATGACGGAATAAATATTTTATGCACAGTGGTTCGATTCATCCTCCTATATTCTGAGTTCAAAACTTGTTGCAGTTGACTATGCTTTTCATGTCCCCGAGGCAAACAATATAATTAGCAATAAGTTAGTAACGGCGAATCAAATGAATTATAACTTTCATCCGTTTTTGAGAATGAAGGGCTTTTGTACTCGGAATAAAATTAGATATGTAATGCGCTGAAGAAAATGTAAAATCTCTCTGAAATGATGGACTCACTTTTGATGTCTGTTAAATTAGTATTTACTTTGGAGTTAAATTAGTATTTACTGTATTACTTCTTAGTTTGAGTGATTTCATATGAGGAATTCAGAGAGAAAATAAGCAAGTTTTACCGATTTCTTTATTTCGGCTGTCTAATTTCTACCATAACCAATCAAAAGAAACAGAAATTCTATACATTTGACTCCAGGATATAGCTTCAATAAAACTAGTTTTCTTACTTGTTATTGCTCTTATGCTTGTCTACTGAGTTTTCAAATCAAAGACGAGAAAGAAAAAAAGAAGAGAGATGGTTTATTTGACGATTGCAAAGTAGGAAGTATACAACTAATGGTGATAAAATTGCTCAAGGGTAAGTCATAGATCCGACTTACATTATTTAATACTTTCATCTAATATTTAAAACAAGACACCGTCAAGATTAGCTGCTCTTTGAACTCGAACGAGTATGGTAGAAGCGTAAGGTTGGCGAGTGCTGCATTAATGTTCTCCAGTTCTGACAGTGAAAAGTTAGGATCTGCATCAAATGCAAATCTTCTCGCAATCCATATTTCAACGGTGTCAGTCTATGGTTTCCCTCTATTTTTTTCTTGTGGCTGTTTTGTCTTCAACTGTTCACATGTAGAAAATTTTACCCAATCTCTTTGATTTTACAATATATTTATTCCATTTGTGTGACGGACATCTGGTTTGCAGATTTGTCTACTTGTGACACCATGTGTCTGTGTCTCAGACGACCAAGATCTCCCGACATCACCTTATTTGATGCAATGTCAGCATTCAGTTATGATGATATGTAGTGATGACAGCGTGTGATGATTACAACATGATGACAATATGTTGTGATGACGATTTGCGGCGATTACAATATCACATTCTAATGACAGATTGTGACAACTAAATATATGATAAGAGTATGAGGATATATAAAAACGAGGCGATAAAAGCGTACGGAAGAAGCATTGATTATATCAGATGCTAATGTTGACTAATGAAACATGGAAAAAAATAGCCTTACTCCATTCAAGTCTCTAATTAATCATCAAAGAAAATATGATGCACATGATATGTATAAACATCCGATACTAAGGGCGGTATACAGTGATACATTGAAGAGTAAATAACGTCGGTTACGCAATTGTAAGCACTGGTAGATAATAGTACATGAAACAACCACTAATGATGATGGTTCACAGCTCACGGTAGACTGGGGTGCATCCATCTGAAACTAGTGATAGTAGTACACACTGGTGCACAGAGGTAGATCAAGTAGCAAAAGGTAATGAAGACAGACACTATGAGAACTGGAAACATTTAGCGAAGAACTAAACTAAACTTACGATATAATTCTTAGCAACATACCTTGGGACATATGTCCACTTAGAAGAGGAAAAAGTATTCACACTTGAGCAGATTCAGCATCAACAAGATGCAAGGTGTTCATCTTCCTTCCTTCCTTCCTTCCTTCCTCTCTCTCTCTCTCTCTCTCTCTCTCTCTCTCTCTCTCTCTCTCACACACACACATCATACTACGTAACGTAATGATTTAGTGTCATTAATCTTTTATTTTATAACAAAATTTCTATTCTATATTACAAATTAATAGCAGTTTAGCTTGATGCATGAATCAAGTCAGTTTCGCAGCCAGCATCGTATTGATATCTTACTCAAGCAATTCACTAATGTGAAATAGATTATAAATTCAATTTATCTGTAATTTGATCATTGGCCACTTGGACATTTTAGAAATTGTACGGTGAAGGAAAGGACTTTAATCCATCCTTTTAATGAAGACAAATGTTTCTGTCAGTCGTATGATTAACCAACCAGGCATAGCCCACTACTTCCACTTGTAAATAACTTCGAGGAAGAGACAAACCAGCTAATTGGTTGACATTAGATAAATTTTCGTAACAAACAGGACAGTATGGTCGGCGAGCATTTACATAATGACAATAATGTTTAGCAGTGAGAGATATGTTACTAATAACCGTTTCTACTATAGGTACACAGCCTGAAATATTAGCAGAGGTGGTAAGTCGATTACTTCGACCCAAGTGTCTAACGTGCTTCTTTTATCGACCCCGACATGAAGAAAGATAAAATCAATCCCTGGGGAATTTAAACTCAGAACGAAAATACCTACGAAATGCCGGTAAGCATTTTGTCTGGCATGCTAACCATTCTACCTGCTCGACACTTTAGTCCCATTGCTCATAATAATAATGGTTGTGATAGTGATTAATTCCGCCGAGGTAGACTCTTGCCTTTCATCCTATCGATCAAGTATGTAAAAGTCCAGTATTGGGGATCGATGTGATCGAATTCTCCTCTCCTCAAAATTGATGATCTTGTGTGTCAAAATTAGAAAGAAAATATTAGTAGCGAGGCCAGTGCGTTCTCTATGCTATTCAAAAATTTCAATTAACAGAACTTATTAGAGTTACCTCTCTTGATGTTGTTTTAATACTTTAAAAGCACATAAAGAGAGTTTCTTTTTTTTTTTTTTATCAAATAATTGCTTTCATAACTCTGGTTGGGAGAAATTTTCTAACCCATTATATTTCATATATACGAGGGCGTATGATCCTGTGTTTAGGGTGCTGCACACAGGATCGTGAGATCGTAGTTTCAATTCCTCGCCCGAGTGGTGCCCTGTATTCTTGAGTAAAAGACTTCATCTCACGCTGCTCTACGATCGCTTCGATACCTGACGTGTGGCAGACCGTGTACCTGTTCAGGCAACATCAATTTGATGGAGGATGTGAGCTAATGTACAGCACAAAAGTTTGGTCAATATAAACAAAACACTTGTGTAGCTTGTTCAACAAGAAATTGCAGAACTTTCTCGAACTACGAGAGATTACCAATGCATAAGATAAACACGACCATATTGGTGTATGGAGTAGAACGCTACGTAGCACGTTTGGTCATTCATCATATTACCGAGCATGGTATAGTTGGTAGTATCGTAGTAGTAGTAGTAGTAGTAGTAGTAGTAGTAGTAGTAGTAGTAGTAGTTGGGGTAGGATCAGAAATAGTACTGTCAGTAGTATTACTGTGATAGTAGTAGTATTAGTTTAATAGTAGTATAGTACTTTAGCAATGATAGAAGGGTCAGCGTTGGCGTTCGTTGTGGTAATAGTTTTAGTATCGATATTGGTTTTGTTAGTAGTGTTAATAGTTGCAGTATTAGTAGTGGTAATACGAGACGTTTTCATAGCGGTTGTAGTAGTGCTTGCAGTAGTAATAGTAGTAGTCTTAGTAATCGTAGATGTGGTAGTGTTTCAAAAGGTAATGGCTGCAGAGTTAGCTGTAATAATGTGTAACCTCGTTTATGACTGTTTTATCCATCGTTGATTCGAGATAACACGGTATATTCAATTATGAACAATTTTACGTTTATCACGGATTGATCTGTGATAACACATGTCAGCGATCAGTCAAAGATTTTACTTGTATCGCAAAACTTGCTGTAGTGACCCCCCACAATTATCATTTACCCAGAGTGCACCGAGTCTTTTAATTTTGGAATCCCGAAAATTTTTTATTCGAAATCTCACCCAGGACTGATCGTTCCTTATTCCACATAAAATATAAATCTTCCACCTTTAAAATGAAAAGATCTTTCCTGAATAATAATAATAATAATAATAATAATAATAATAATAATAATAATAATAATAATACTTACAGAGAACACACACACACACACACACACATACACACACACACACTCACACACACATATATAGTGAATAATTATATCGGTTTAATTATTATGCCGCATATTTCATTAAGATTTGATTGCGCAATAATAACTCTGCCTCGGACGAAGGACTTAATTGGAGAGAAGGATCCGACAGAAGAGAGAAGGATCCGACAGAAGAGAGAAGGATCCGACAGAAGAGAGAAGGATCCGACAGAAGAGAGAAGGATCCGACAGAAGAGGACTCCGGCTCTGTTAGCCTCGATGCGATCATATTATGATTAGATGGAATCAAAATGTCAGAATGATCAGGGGATAAATCAATATCAATTTAACGAATTGTCATAACTAATAAGTCTTCTCAACAATAAGTCTTCTCAAAAGTGTTCTGCGCACGTCTTAAGGATTAAAACATAGAAACAAAAAAAATTGTTACGGATGTTGTAAAAATAAAACAGTTGAAAAAAAAACTCATAAAATGCAATACATTGTAATTTAACCAGTTTTTACCGCTGTTTAAACGCATGTCGGAGGCCCTGATCGAGCATATCTACCAAAAGTATTTCAGCAATAAAATGCGTATGTATGTATGTATGTATGTATGTATATATGTATGTATGTATGTATGTATGTATGCATGCATGTCTAGCTGTCTGTCTGTATGCATGCATAATTTTTGTTTAAGTTTAATTCAATTTCTTCTTAAGAGATTTCAAGCCAGTTGCTAACAAAGCGACACAATTTTTTGAGTTAAGACATTTCCCTGTGTTTGGAAATATGTGGTTGAGTTTGAGTCTTGTTTGAACTGTCGATGTATACATCCAAGTGAATGGATGTATTCACATAAAAACCTCACATGCAGAATTTTTGGAATGTGTTACAAATTTTTCCTGTACCACCAATAGATTGGATTTCTCAACGTAATGAACAGTAACACTGAATGCAGATCTACACGGTTACCAAGCGGACTTTCTACATTTATCAAATAGTTTTCTTAGTTCAAGCCATATCATCAGACAAAGGGGAATCGGAAGTAATAAAAGTTATAAATACTTTCATTTTTAGTTTTTCATTTCGTTATCTCGATTTTAGTTTTGAAGATTAGGTTAGCCATCGATATAGTTTGTTTTTTGATCACTTGGCTTGTGTTTTGTACAATTATTGATTAAATATTTAGTTTTAATCATTTATATACGTGGCACTCAGTTGGTTACAACGACGAGCGTTCCAGTTGATCCGATCAACGGAACAGTCTACTCATGAAATTAATGTGCAAGTGGCTGAGCACTCCACAGACACGTGTACTCTTAACGGAGTTCTCGGGGAAATTCAGCGTGACACAGAATGCGACAAGGCTGGCCTTTCAAAATACAGGTACAACAAAAACTGGAAGAAAGAGAGAGAGTTGTGGTGAATGAGTACAGCAGGACACGCCACCCCGCCTCTGCCTGGGCTTTGTGGAGCTTTAGGTGTTTTCGCTCAATGCCCGGTCTGAGAATCGAAACCGCGATCCTACGACCGCAAGTCCGCTACCCTAACCACTGTGCCTCCACACTATTTATATATTCGGGGATAAATACAAAACATCTTCTTGGTTTCAAATTTCAGCACAAGGCCAGCAATTTCGAGGGAGCGGGTAGGTCGACTCCAGTGCAGCTGGTAATTATTTTATCGACCACGAAAGGATGAAAGGGAAAGACAACCCTGGCAGAATTTGAACTCAGAACGTAAGGACGGATGAAATACCGCTAAGCATTTCGTCCGGCATGCTAATAATTCTACAAAACAACTTATTGATTACGAAAAATCATAATTGCTCCACATATTTATCTTCATTGCCTCTGCGTTTATTTGTTTGACCAACCTATTTAAAATTCCTGATATTGTGCAGGTGAACTTACATAGTCTAGTGGTAGTTTCGATTCACGGTCTGAGTGATGCGTGATTTTTTGAACAAACCAGTCCACTTCACGTTGATCGCCTCCATTCGGCTGTAAACGAGTAACTCTGTGCCGGAAGGGCGTCCTGTTTACAGAGTGTTGTGATCTCGGTCACTTCTGTGCTATGGAAACCGCGTAACCAGTCCTACCAGTCCTAGAACTCAAGATAGTACTGTTCAGACATTGATGATGATGATGATGATGATGTTGAGAATGATGACGACGATGACGATGACCACGTCGATAATGACGATGACGACAGCGACGACGACGACGATAATGATGACGATGATGATGATGAAAATTGTGAACAATTTTTAACAACCACTTCACATTTATTGACGTTTAAACTGAAAGCGATTCAAAATTATCGCGTAATATTTGTATGAATTTCCGAATTTCTCTGGTTCAGCAGAATATGTCCAGAATTAATATTCTTACGTCAAAACTAAGTATTTATTATTCAAGCAGAACTTACAGTGAAAATCTTATATAAATTTACTTTAGGTCCTTGCATATGTCTGGTTTTGAAAGCGAATACTGTGCAGCCGCTACTCAACCGTTTTTTCACTCGTGTTCGTGGTTGTGTATCTTTATACGTTTCCATATGTGTGATAACCGGCTTCTGGATGAGTGTAAAACTCTAGGTATGATGATGGTAAGAACAAAATAGATAGATAGATAGATAGATAGATAGATAGATAGATAGATAGATAGATAGAGAGAGAGAGAGACAAAGTGTGTGTGTGTGTGTGTGTGTGTGTGTGCTTGTGTGTATGTGTGTGTAGGAATGAAAAGACAGAGAAAGGGAAAATTGAGTGGTGTGTGTGTGTGAATGAGTCGAGGCAGTTGTAAAGTGAAAAATAGCATGCTCTATGTATGTATATATATATATATCATATCTATCTATGTATGCGTGTGTGAGTGAGTTTACTGCTTTGAAAGCAGGGTGTATGTATATTGGAATTCGTGACATCATTATGGTGCGACAGCAGTCAACTGAATAGTTGTATATTCGGATTAGACCGGGGATTAAGTAAACATAAACAACGTTTCTATAAAAACTGTTTCATTACAATCATCTAAGTATATACTTTATATATAGCGTGAATTTACAAAACAACAACAACAACAACAACAACAACAACAACAACAACAACAACAACAACAACAAAAGACGAAGACGGGTGTGAAAGTCTTTTACGTTTTGAGCTTACGCTCTTCGACAGAAAGGAACACAGAAACAAACAGGAAGAGAAAATAGAAAAAGGTTTAGTAGCTAACGGTCTATTATAGTATTATATTTGTAAATCAGCAACTGAATCTCCCTTGTAATAACTGCTGCCGGGGCACAACGCGTGTATTTAGTAATTCTTACATCACTATTCTGGCAAGTATGGTAAATCATGCCTTGCAGAGAAAGTCTAATTAGCTCGAAACATGTCTAAAAGTTTTCTGTACTATCAGATAATATTGTACCAACCCTATGTTTATTGTACCAACCCTATGTTTATTGTACCGAATGCAAACGCATCGTGAAAGGCAAGTTAATTGCGGTGTTCGTCCGGACACAGTGTCTCTTCTAGACATGCCGTATTGAAAAACATAAGTATATTAAGGTAGCAGTTCAAAACTGGTCGGCAACGGTGGTGAGAATGCTAGATGCGTATTTTCGCTTCTTTGAGTCTCGTCAGTTGCAGGTACTCATTGCCAGCCACATACTAAATGCAACACCACTGCGGTTTCAATCCCTTTTTACCTATAGAGTGACGACGGATTTTGTGTTAGTATGTGGTTGGTAGTGAGTACACGCTGCTGACAAAACCCCAAAAATCAGAAACGCGCATCTAACATTCTCATCACTACCTCTGGACGAGTTTCGTCTGCTACTGATATATGTATGCATACGAGCACGCGCGCGCGTGTTATTTAACAAAGTACGTCCATAAAAGTTTTTATCCCCGGATGAATACCGCAGCTAATTTGACTTCCGTAATGTATATGCATTAAGTATGATACATGGATAGATATTTTAATGTAATGTTTTTTTTTTCTCTTCGCAACGGATTAAATATTGTAATAGACATAAATACTTACCCCATGGAAGTGAGCTTAATTCACACCATAGTTTGATGCTGTTATAGTTGTTCAGTTCAAAGCTAGCTTTGGCCAGGTACAAATGAGTACAGGTATAACCACAAGGTTAGAATGTTTGTTTCACAAATAAATCGTTTCGGTATCGATGCTTGCAACAAAGTGACAGTTATTGGGATCAGATAATGAAAGCTCCACGGCACACACACACACACACACACACGCACGCACGCACACACACACACACACACACACACACACAAGGAAGCATGCTCTCGTTGTTTAGTTCCCAAATCGGGGGCCTGAACGAGAAGAACTATGACTAATGGCAGAGAAACAAAGCCCATTTCGTGTTTCAGGTCAAACACTACTTTGTCTTATACTTCATGTATTTTAAACATAGTATTGTAGAGGGACGTTGCCTACTGTTTCTTTTAAGTCGAGCGCTCACTTAAAAGCTCTCACTTCAGCTCGTAATTCCTCATTTTCTCGGCTGGCCATCGTAGATATTTATGGCATTAACCTCTTATATAAAGGGGTTATCTTAAAATATAAGACGCGTTATAACAAGTAAAGGTTAACAGACTTCAAACTCGCTGATTTATATTGGCCGGCCGTTATTAAGAATTGTCAATTAAATGGACAAATTTTCTTTAATAAATATATCAATAATATGAAGTTTATAGCAATCATTCACTACTGACAGGTGTGGAATATGAGATAAATGTTTACTTGAAAGAAATTGGAAAAAAAAAAAGCAATTGAAGATTTCAGACAAGAAAAACAAAAAAAAAAAAAAAGGCAATAAAAAAGAAATTGAAGAAAACAGGCTCACAAAGAATATCTTAAATATAGCTTTTTTTTTTTTTGGATAAGAAAGTGATTAAAAGTTGATACTAAATCAATGTCTTTAAATGTTTGCAGGAATTTTACGTTGAAATGTTGGAATATTCTTACTTATTCTTAAAGCAGATGTTATATGAAATAATTCTATAACATAACAAGAGAAAAATTAACGGAAAATAACATAAAAATTAGCAAATATTAAAAATGTTATGGATAGAAAAAAAAGAAGGAAAATCAATAAAACTAAATATCAATAGATCAAACTGCTCAGTACATTTCTATCAGCCACACCTTGTCTCCGTTTTCGTAAAATCTCTTCTTTAAATCCAAACAAGATCTAATATGACTTTTCACTCGCAGTACTCTTTATAAAATGATAAGAAGATCCAAATACGTCAAGTTATTTGGTTTTTGTATTTGTTTCTTGGAATTTTCATGTGTAACTTGGTGGATTTTCGCCTTCTTTCACTCTTTCATTCCTCTTCAGTTCCATAAAAACCTTTTGACGACGAAGTAAAAATTAAGACCTTGTAAAATAGGTATTCTTTTACCTATAAAAAAAAACAAACTCAACTATGTATGCTTGTATGAATGTATGTATTTATGTATGTATGTATGCATGTCTGCATGTATTATGTATATGTGTATATGTGTATGTATGTGAGTATGCATGTATATATAAATATATATATGTATTTATGTGTATATCTATATTTATCTTTCTCTCTCTCTCTCTCTCTCTCTCTCTCTCTCTCTCTCTCTCTCTCTCTCTCTATATATATATATATATATATATATATATATATAT
>NC_068986.1:110000842-110001945 GCF_001194135.2 Octopus bimaculoides
TATATATATATATATGCATACTTGATGTGCATGTTTACTTACACACAGGTATCTGCATGTAGATAAATACATATATAAATATATAAATATATACATATTCACAAACATATGTCTACATATGAGTCCATAAACATACACAAGCATACAGGCATACATATGTGTGAATGTGTATGTGCGTATGCATGTGTGTGTGCATGTGTACGTGCCTTTGTGTGTGTGTGTGTGTGTATTTTTGGTTTTCATTGAATAGCAGCATATAAATTTAAACGGAGCAAATCTTTAGAGTTTTAATAAATTTAAAGTATTATAGTTATTTTGCGATTTAATTTATTTTATTTATTTATTTATTTCTCCAGATAGAGGAGGAAGGATGAGTTTGAAAAGATTCAACAAACACGCTTGTTTAGTTTACATTTTAATATTTCTTTCTACGTTTATATTATCGATTGAAAAACATATTCAAACAAATACACTCGTATTAGATTTAGCAATTTAATAGGAATACATGCCAGATCTCATTCTATTTCTAATATGTTGACTAAAATTATTAATATTAAAAGCTACATTACGGCAAATGTTCAGTCGAAACTGTCTTTAGATAAAATTGCATTCTGAGAAATCACAAGAACAAGAAAATATTTTCAGTTTTTTGAAATATGAAGGATATTTCGAAAACCATTGAATTTGTTATGATGTAGCACAAATTACACATGGACGTATGTATGTACGTACGTATGTATGTATGTATGTATGTATGTATGTATGTATTTATGTTTGTATGTGTGTGTATAGCTAAAGACACACATATATTTACACGCATATATTGTATATACATTTACACACATACACATTCATATAAATGAGCAGTATAAGATATGATGAGCAGGCTTGCCGTGTGTTAATTTGTGGATATACATTTGTAATGTAAAATGCTGAGCATATGTGTTAATGCAAAAGTGTACACTGATATTAATACTTCATGAAGAAGGTTGTGAAACGGCCGTAGTCCTAGGGAAGTCACGTGATTAAATAGATATACATTCACCTTTCATACTTTCTAACTTTATGTGCATAACTACATGCTTATATATATATATATATAT
>NC_068986.1:110002439-110005363 GCF_001194135.2 Octopus bimaculoides
ATATATATATATATATATATATAGTGAATCCGAACAAAGAACAAACAAGAAAAACAATAACGCGAGGATGTGGTACAAGTACTGTATTATCAGACGCTTAGGAAAGGAAGGAAAGAGGATTTAACGTTTCGAGCCAAGCTCTTCTTCAGACAGAGAGGATTTGAACTTACGGAGACAATATTTGCATATTGCCCGAGGAAACACAGCTAAATCTCATAATGTAGGGAGACGATTGCATAATCAAGTACCTGCAAACCTGGAAGCAATTTTAGTGATAGAAATTAAATATTGACTCCAATTTTTTTCAATTATCCATTCACACACGGCAGATACCCAAACACGAACCTAGGAGTACATAAAATATTAATACTGGATAGCACAGGGTGACAACTGAAGATGAACGAGCTTTACACTGTACTCTGCTATGTTTTTAACAAAATATACCAAAACTATATATATCATATCCTGATACTGTGTGGACTAAGATCCCTGTTGACAGGCCGCTGGTATTTATAGAGTGTTAACCACTTTCAGTATGCAAATTAGTGACTCCGTCATACAGTAACTGCTGCATTTGTTGAGGATATAAGCAATTTAGCTGCCTGTTTCTCTGGAGACTGTCGGAATGATGTGGACTCCTCTGATGAGAACCTAAGAAGGTTTGAAAATCGATAAATGTTGTTCATCATTTTTTTTTCAGTCTGCAGAGAAATGACTAAAATTTGTCCTGTTTATAATTATACCATATGTTACACACACACACACACACACACACACACACACATATATATATAGATTCAGTTGAATTAGGTACTTATGTTGGAGCACCAAATCAGTGCGGTATTATCCGTACAACTCAAAGCAAGGTGAATAAAATCAAAACAAGCAACAGGATATCAAGAAGTGATGCAGTACAACCATTTCAAGCGGCTCCATTTAATTGAACAATGCAATCATTACATCAATTTAAATGCTGGGATATCCTCAGCTGCATAAATAAATAGAAGTTTTTAATCGGTTGGACACATTAATATAATTTTACTCAAATTCTCTAATAGAGTATGAAGAGGGAGAAAGTCCATGTTGCTACTAATGTGACTCAGAATACACTACTCTTCTAAGAGCTGTATGAAGTTTGTTAGGGTCATAGCTTGGAAATGATTGTGGTTCACTTTAATATATTAGATATATCGGATATGAAAATAACACATACAATAGTAGTAATAGGATCAATATTCATAGTAATATTAATAATAACAATGGTATGAATATCAATAATATTAGTAGTAGTAATTCTCCTAGTTGCAATTGTAGGGTTAAATCCCACTGTCCGTTATTAGGCCGATAGCTAACCCAAAGCGTAATCTATAAGTGTACTATCACAACTGTAGCTAGTAACTTTCTATATATAGGATGTTCAATAAATATGAAAAAAACGTATTAATAACCATTTTCATCTTTTAGGCTCAAACGTAAGGCCAATTGTACGTCCTTATCTAGTAAGATTTGGGAACTGAAGGAAAGCGGAATCAATTTTAGCCTTAATTGGGATATTATAAGGGAAGTGCAGCCTTACAGAGATAATCGGTACGGGTGCGATCTGTGCTCTATGGAAACTTATGAAACCTTTAAGTATAGGGACAGTTGTAGTATCATTCACATTCATCCCAGCATCAACAGGCGTATCAGTAGTCCTTGTGCTAATATGGGCCTCAGAGCAACAATCTATATTGCATATATTAGAAGCATTAGTACCGCTGTTTCTATTTTCTACGTCACCATTAATATTATTATTCACTTTGTAGGGGTTTAAGTTGGTGTTGACATTAACATTAATCTTATTACTACATCTTGCTACTTTAATATTCTTTCTATATAACCTTGCTATGATGGTACCCATATTAAGGAGAGCAGAGTATGAGATTCTAACTGCCTTACGGAAAAAAATTCTGTTGTATCTATGGAAAGCAGGAAAGTCTTTTTTTCTAAAATTGTCATACACTTCCTATATACGTTTATGGATATGACACAGTAGAATGGGACGTTATACCAGATCAAGCCCTTATTTTCAGACTTACGGCGCATGTAAAAGTGGAATCTACCTGTTCTCTTAACGTCTTCCAAAATCGTGGCTTGATTATTACGTATGTCTCTATTACCAGTATTTTTCTTATCCTTATAGGGTAGAGCAACCTCTCCATTTCCTTTACCATTCACTAATTATCTAAACTAAAATTCATACTTGTTATAGCATCTACTTTTCTGTTGTTGCTTATTTATTTAATTTAAATTGATGGGTTTGCTGGATACTTATCTAGTTGGTATGTTTTCCCGACCAAGTAAGTTTGTAATCCCCTATCATTTAAAATTTCATTACTTTCTTTATAATTATGTGTTATACTTTCAGGACTAAGAAAAGTAATTTCCTTGTCGTATCCTGCTTTAGACAAAGCAAAGTTGTAGTGGTGGGAATGGGTCATGAAAATGCTCTTAATCGCTGATAATTTCGTAATTCTCCTAGAAATACTTTTAATCACTGATTTTAACTCATTAGGAGGTGTTGATTTGAGAATTTGTTTACGTACATTGTAACTTCACCTGGCTTCCTATAGGGATGGTATAATCCTGAGTTAATGGCTAATGTAGCGTCTAAGAAATTTGCTATTTTGTGCCATATTCAAACGTAAATACCTAAGTTGAAGCTTCTAAAAGATGTTCTAATTCTATCCCTCATTCTTTCTATGACTGATTTATTGTCACTAGGGATAATGAACAGAGTATAATCTCTATATAAACCTCCGTGCAATTCAAGGATTTCACTTTTGAGGTACCTTAATAGATATGCACTAATTAGGTTAGTGATTTCAGCCATATATATCTATATATCTCTCTCTCTCTCTCTCTCTCTCTCTCTCTCTCTCTCT
>NC_068986.1:110005452-110008962 GCF_001194135.2 Octopus bimaculoides
TATATATATATATATAAATATATATATATATAAATATATATATATATAAATAAATATATATATATATATATATATATATAGATATATAAATACTGAACACAGGTCACGGACACGTAAGTGTACCTAGAGCCACACTGAAATAGCAGCTAAATTTACTGCAAGTTATAGGAGACAGTCTTTTAACACAAACGCATCTTAAAATTACTGTGCCTGAAAAAAAAAATGCTTTAATGATTACAAATCGAACGCTTTTAATCATAGGCATACTTGATCAGGGTTAGGGTTAGGGTTAAATAACAAAAGCACTGCGTTGTATGACAACAGATATCGCTACTTTGCAATTGTATTTGATGGTATATTAGATGCACTTACAAAAAAACAAAAACAAAAAGGGTGAAATGTCTCAAAAAAAAAAAAAAAATCACCCCGGGTACTATATGCGAAGTTGAGCCTCCCATAAGCTAATTTGCCGCTGCCTCACTTTTTCATGAATACAGGCTGCTGAAATTTTGAGTCTGATGTGTTCTCGAGTGTTTATGTTATCAAATTCGGTAACTTAAAAACCGATCCATCGGCACCAACAAATCAATAACAAAAAATCCCCCCACCCACCCAAAAGTCCCAACCAACGAAAATGTAAGATAACTGTGTAAATAATATATTAAATTACTGGAATTTTATTCTGTTGAACTTAATATCCTTTCCACTCTAGATAGAAATTTCGGAGAAAGGAGCAATTCGATTATACCGACACCAATGCTGGAATATTTTTAATCATGGCTATGCACAGGCGTAGCTGACTTAGAGATAAACAACATGGACAGCAAACGTATGAGCAGAGCACTCGTCAACATCAAATGAACTTGGCTCCCCCTACACACACCTAATGGAAAACGCTACAGACGCAAACCTTATCAGTCTACCTAAAGTTAAAAGAGAAATAAGCACTATAAATTTGATGCCTAAAATATACGAAAATTGGTGAATGCAATTTACCTATTGCCGGAAACAAAAACGGAGGTGACAAATGAAAACATTGACACTCCTAAATAAAGGACCAAATTTTAACCGATGCTCACGCAACTTCCCCACAAAAGCTTGAACGTTCATTGCACTTCTATACTGCGCGCTTATTTTACAGCCATATTTTATCCTTACCCAAATGGAGACTATTACATATAATATCAGGATTAAGGAGAACTTTGATGTGAAAGTAGCTTTGGCTCGCAACAGATAAGCTAATTCAAACAAAAGATAGACTCTTTATTTGAAGGAAAATCCGAACAATGAAAAAATATATCCGTTAAAATATAAACATTAAAAACGTTAATTACAAAATTAGACTTAGCGTAAACAAAGGAAACAACTGCAAAAGAAGAAAAAAACGAAAAAATAAAATAAAAAGAAATCAAACTATAATATACCTACAGAATAATTGATTCAGTTTACTGAATCAGAACTGAGTCAATGAAAGTTTGAATAAAAGGGAAACGTCTAACAGTAGAAAGTTATAAAGAAGGGCATTTTGAAATGGCAATAATCTAACGGTGGAAATAATTAAGTAACGAAAATCAATATATAACCTTTACTTTAAACAAAGAAAGACTTTTTCAAAGATAAAACAAGGGATCCTCGCTACATTGCAAAGATCCGTTGTTATGAAAAGCAACAGTTTCGACTTCAACCAAAAACTAATTTTTTTTTCTCAAAAAAATAGATAAATAAATAACTACGTAGAAATAGAAAAGAAAACAATTTAGCATCAAAACCAGAAAAATTATAAAATAAAAGGAGAGGATATTTGAGTGAGAAAAGTGTATGAGCAGTGAGTGAATCACTTTAGAAAGGATACTTAAAACAAAAGGAACAACGGTAGAATAATCGTTGGAAATAACAGCTGAGACATTATGGAATATGAATGAGTGAAAAACACTGGGATAGAGTAATATCCAAAACTCTGGATAAAAAGCGCTTGGACAGTGCAAGAAATAAAACCTGAATGATTTACCGATGGGCAAAACCCTTTCAATTGCAAGGCCGAAAGAAATAATAATTCTTGGGCTACACGCACATAAGCGAGAATCCAAACAACAAAACATTTATTCATTGTTAATGTTTTGTGGCAGATTCGAACGTGAATAATCTGGTCGCTGTTGTTATTCGACATCAGAGATCGGTATCTCTCTTTACACGTGGTTCACCTGTGTAAAAAGACTTCGACATCGTTACGTCTCCTCAGTGAATGCTATAAATGAATCCGATACGCACATTAGCTTATAGGAGCAAATTATTTGTTGACGCGTATTGACGTCTGCCAAAGAGGCAATAACGTCAAAACATCGTCGGTAGTTTGGTTTCTGTTATTGGTAATCCCAGATCAGACCAAGTTTGGTTGGCTAGAACTAGGATCACTAACGTTTCAGCCGAGTCCGACCAGTATTTTTCTAAATTTATGATTACAATTTTTATTTCATTTGTTTGAGATGGTGGGATATGATGTGAAGGATATGTGGCTGATATTTCCAGCAGCTTCTCACTCCTTAGTGATCAATGTAACGGCAGACATAGTAACGGCAGACATAGTAACGGCAGACATAGTAACGGCAGACATAGTAACGGCAGAGAAGACAGATGAACCAGACCAGTGTTTTACTCGTGTAAGCAGCGTTAAGGTGATGTTGGGGTACGAACTTGCGAAATTTCGATCCAGCCATTCATGCGGTAGTCTGCAGTCAATTCTGACTTGAATTTATTTCAGCCATAAAAATGACTAAATAAAGAGGAATAATTCTTCTCCAGCAAAGCGGTGTGCAAATTATGATTTTTAACATGAAAATCGAACTTGCGGAAAAACAAAAGAGTTTTATGATGTCTCAATTGGCGCCATTTGTTCTCCATTCCAGATGTAGACACCAGCACTGCTTTCCCTCAGTGTTCAATTACAAACTAACCAACGCATATTTTCTATTATGTCAGTCTATTTTTGGTTGGCAATTGATCTCAAGTATAAAGTGTTTTATACGAAATATCAGTCACGTGGATCAAAGGTGACTAATGTATGGAACTATTGAAAGCGAAAGAAAAAAGTTCAAAATAATAAATATGAGAAAATTCGAGTAGTGTGTTATAGACTATGTGTACGTGTGCGGGTGTATATGTAGAGGTAGAGAGAAAAAAGGAAGGGAGGGAGACGAGATATGAAAGAACTGTAAGGGAGAGAGAGAGAGAAGGGATATAAGACGGCAAGAGGGTCATTGAAAGAAAGAAAGAAAGGCATAGCGGTGGGAATTGGTAAAAAAATGAGATTGCTAGATATACAAACAGATATGCAGACATTTTGGTACACCACACATGCACGTTAACAAGCACACAGACACACATTCACACACACACACACACACATACACACATACACACAAACACGTGCGTAGCCAAATATATCATTACGCACACGCATATAAATAATGCATAGATAATAGATAGTACAATATATATATATATATATATATA
>NC_068986.1:110010418-110018898 GCF_001194135.2 Octopus bimaculoides
TATATATACATACATATGTATATATACATATATATATATATATGTATGTCGGTATGTATGTATGCATACACACTGAACGGCAAAAGAAACTCGAGACGTGTGTGACCGTGAAATATGTTATAATTTCATTATGTCAAAGATAAATCTTCTTGGATGCACTTTGACCAAGTTCTATGGGTCGTTGTCATGTGTTCTTGTAGTATGCTGATCGAATACATCGAGATTGTGGAGCGTAACATGTTCAGTATTCTCCATGGATGTTCAAAACGGCCATAAGCCGTCGGTACATGGAACGCATGAAATGGTTCACAAAAGCCATTGGCACTTGTGCCGAAAGCTGCCTCCAATTTCACATGAGTTGCCAGCCTTGGCACCACCAGGTTCAGTTGTCTCTGGATTTCATCCCACAGGCGTTCAACTGGGTTAAAGTCCGGGTTTAAACCCGTCCACGGCATAGTTCTGATGCTGCACTTACGCGTCCGCTGGCCGCGTGGACGGGAGTATTGTCCTGCAGGAACACGTGTCTATGGTGACGCACGGAGAAGGGCACGATAAGAGGTCTTAGGATCTGGTCAACGCCGCCCTGCGCTGTGATGCCATTCCCTCTGCCTGCACCAACATTTTGGAACAGGTGGGGCCGAATTCTCTGATTCAGGCCTGTAGCACCCCAAACCATGATGCTTTGGCCAGCCTACGCGTCTCTCATCTGAGGTGGATATCATTGAAATATATGAGGGCATGTTTGGAAATGCAATTATATGCATGAGAATACAAAAAAAACATACAAATCTGCACGTACGTACATACATACATACATACATTCTTATATACATACATACATACATTCACACATACATACATACATACATACATTCTTATATACATACATACATTCATACATACATACATACTTACATGCATACATACATACATACTTACATACATACTTACTTATATAGATACATACATACATGCATGCATGCATACATTCATATATACATACATACACACATACATGCATGCATACATACAAATAAACAAAAATACCCTGTTGTTTATGTTGAAATTCCAATGAAGGAACCTTGGATCTAGATTAGAAACCGGTTCTTTCTGTATTGGCAAGAAATCTTGATATAAACTGAATGATGACATACACACATGCATTCGTCCGAGCGCACACAAACACACACTCACGCTTCTGCGTATCGGTTAACTATTAACGCAATGGTAGGACACTTACTCTTAATGAAGGAGCAAGTGGAATTGAACCTGAAGCCATGTCGTTAAAAGACAAACTTCTTATACCGTTTGCTTTCATTTTCGAAAACATGAGAAAAGCAAACACTTTTTATTATTTTGGGTTTTTGGTTTGTTTTGTTTTCTTATTTGATTGAAAGACTTGACTTAACAAAATTTTGTGATTCTATTTTGGGCTTTTAAAGCTGTTATAGTTTTTTTTTTTTAGATAGGGTTGTTTTTTTTCTGTTGTAAATTTGGTTTTTAAAGATCTTTTAAGCTGATTTACTAACCTGGATAATGTTGCAATATTTAGAAATGGAAGCTGAGAGAATAAAAAAGAAGCTTAAAAGATTAGATATTGACTGAAAAGCTCCACCTATGATGGAAAGCACGAACTACTTCCGCGACAGGGATCATTACAGATGGCTGTCATATTTAACTCCTTTAGTGAAATACCAACCAGCGTAAAATATTAAAATATATAGAAATTTACTCTGAATGGTGTCCGGTTTCGTTGGGAGGATATTTTTCTCCATTCGCCCTTATTTTTTCTATTTCTAATAGATTTTCCTCCATTTCATGCAGTCTATTATTTTTTTTAACAATGATTCATTGCTTTTATCTCCAAAGATATTCTATAGCGGGTTTTATTTTTGTTGTTGTTTTTGTTGTCATTATTGAAGACATCGCACAGTATCCAAAATTGTGATTTGTAGATTGAAAACAATCTGTGTACCGTCTGCCAAGTCACAGCAGGGCAGTACTTTGCGCAGTGTGCGTGCGGTTACAAGTAAAGCTGATTTTTGCAATACACCAAGATTTTAGAGCATTTTTAAAGTTTCCAAGTTAGGTGGTATTGAACCCAACGCTTCGATGACAACAGGAACAAACTTTATGTTTGATTCTCGCACCTACAACATCTTGGCGATCTCAATTCTCATGTCTCCATATTTATTAACCTTTTCTTTTTCTTCTATAATAATATGTTGATCTCCTAGCATTGCCTCGTCGATTATTACACACTCTTGTTAGTCGCTCCTAAGTAATACTAAATCCAGCCTTCAGTAATCTAATACCTTGTCTGTCTGAAAGCCAGAGGTTCAGAGGAGCTTTGCCTTCTCGTATTCATCTATTACCTTTCCAGTGTATGTTCGTACCAAGCACCCGTTAACTTGTAACCGTACTTCAGGCAATGTAGTCAGTGAACGTTTTCGGTTTCATTCTCGTGCCTGCGCTTGTACTCTTTCTGAGCAAGCGCCAACAATTTGAGTCACGCTTTCGACCTTCTTTCTACATATCCTGCAGAGGTTCGTTGCACTTGTGTTGTATATACCCCTTTTCACTGAGTTGGTATTCAATGCCAGGTCCTGAGCAATGATGATTAAGCTTTCAGACTGTTTCTTAAGGTAACCCTTGCTGAACCATCTCCATGATGCTTCCTGGTCTTTTAAAATTGTTAGTTTCACGGTGGAACTGACCATGTAATTCCATAGGGAGAAGACTTCCTTCTCTTTTGTTGGATATTCGTGATCGTAATTCATTAGCCTCCTCAATGCCATTGTTGGTAAATCTTCTGCATTAACAACATACTGTAGCAGATCTTCTTCGCCGTTTACCAAATACTCTGCCATGTTTCTTCTTTCACTGTTGATGCACTCACGTACACTAATCAGGCCACTTCATGTGCAACATGTGTATGTTAGCCTCGAGTCGGTTAATCTTCGCTCGTGTCCATTTCAGAATGGATGCACTGTAGACAGCTACAGCAATAGTGTATATGTTGATGGCAGTCACAAGGTTCCTTGCGTCGAGTTTTGACTTCAAGAGATGTTTGAGGCGCTTCAAATCTGTATTGGTGACCTTGATTTTCATTTCTCTGTGCAAGACATTACTCACCATCAGAATACCAAGGTACTTGTATCCCTCATCATCCGGGTCTTCCACTCGCTCTTCGTTTGGCAGCTCTATGCCCTTACAATCTGCTCTTTTCCCCTGCTTCAAAGCGAACACTGCACACTTTGAGGTCCTGAATTCCATCCCTATACCCTTGCTCCCATTTTGGTCCCATTTGCAGTTATTCATTACAACCTTGTCTATCACGATGTGGTCCTTGGTGGCCGTGGATCATTTTCGGCATCCCTACGAGGTTGCCTCTTAACACTTTCCATAGGAGGTGAAGAAACGCGATGAGTCGGTTATTGCGAACCTCGTTGGCTTTTATTCGATCTTTCATCAACAGTATTGCCTTCTCCTCTACAATCTATTCTGGAACTGCACCACTCTATGAGCAATTGTCTAATTGCAGCCCAATTTGCTTGTGAGCTGACCTCAAGCACTTGAGCCTGTAGTCTTGGATTCCGTCTGGCCCTGCCGCTTTCAAGTTTGGCAGTTTTGATACCTGTGTAATTACATCATCCTTTGTTGTGCGTACATGGTTCTATCGTGGAGCTACAGGGTGAGGGAATTCAGATCTCACACAATGAATCCACTCAGGAACCCCGAGCTATTTCAGCACATAATCCTCACTTTACACGGCGCAGCTGTTCAGACGGCTGAAGACAAATGTCCTTCATAGAACCAATATATTTCCAACCGGCATATTGCCACTCTCTTGGTGATATGCACGTGAAACGAGGTGCTGTTTCTCATGGCAATCCCCAGGTTACACACTATGCGTGACACTGGGATTGTCGCTTATTTTGGTCGATAGTATTGTTGGTGCGGTCTGTAAGCAGAACTGGTGATGTGGGATGAACCGAACGTCCGGCTAAGGTGTCCTACGCTTCGTCCATTAGATCCCCGAAATGGTGTCGTTCAAGTAGACAGCAGGATGGTGGCCACAGAAGCCCGAATCCGCTCAGTAGTGTGCAACAACTTACCTGCCGAATCGACTGGCACCGAAAATAGATGGCGCTGGAGCGAGCGATCGATGCCGGGTGACAGATAGCGCGATCGCTGGCGAGGAGACTTTCCGATGCGCGGTTGAGTAGGAGGGCGCCGCGGCGTGTATGGAAGCTGCGGGTACGAGCTCGGGTGAAACCAAGCGCGGGTACAAATCTCGGTGGTAGTAACAAATATTCGAATGAGACCCCCGAAGACCGAAGTGGAGAAGAATTCCGTGCCAAAAGCAGTTGAGCATGGGTCAGTCGGTCCGCAGACAACGGTTGTTTAGAATGTTGAACAGAACACACATGTCCCAAAGTTGAATTATCGAAACCCAAAAGAATTCCTCTCAACACATGGCTATGATGCTCCTCCACTATATCTACTCGCGAAAAGAAATGCACATATCGTCCACCACCAAGGGATACACTCAACTGGTTAAGGTCAAACAACTGACAAGATAATCTCTCTTACTGAGCAGAGTATTTGCTGTTGCCCATCTTTTATACCAAAGCAAAACAATGTACATGATAACACTTCCAATCAATTAAGATAAAAAGCCATGGGAGTCACTGCTCGCTACTCCATCAGGGCATTTATTATTATTATTATTATTATTATTATTATTATTATTATTATTATTATTATTATTATTATTATTACCTTTTTCAGCGACCACAACTGCGTAACCTCCCGAGCTAACCTGTCATATCTATCGACACTTCTTTCTTCCTTATCGCGTAACTTGTCAGCTGGGCATGATATGTCCATGATCCAGCATAGTTTGCTTTCTTTTTCAATTGAAACTATGTTTGGTTTCCTATGCTCAATCTCGCGTGTGAATCATAAAGTCCCATAGGATCTTTGCATTATCATTTACGATAATGCTTTCGCATTTATGTTCGTACCAATATTTTGCTCTGTCCACTCCATACTTGTTGCAGTGTCCAGTGGACAAGTCTTGCTATATTGTCATGAGGTCTCATATTCTTTCTGGCCTAATGGCGTACATTGACTGAGAATGTGCCATGCGGTTTCACCATTTTGTCCGCGAATTCTGCAATTGTCACTTTCTGGTGTGTTGTCTGTTCTCTATTTGATGTAATTGGTTCTTAATGCTTACTCTTGGGCAGTACAGATTAGAGCCTCCGTTTCAGGTTTTAAATCACTTTTAATCATCCATAGCAATTTTTTACTCTTTGTCTGTCTTATCTTCAACATCCCCATGAAATGCATTCTTTTCTTTATTCAACTACTTTCTCTTTCATTCATTCGCAAGTGCTTTTACAGTGCTTTATCTTTGCAATCTTCCACACCACACATGCTTGGCCTTCTTACTTCCAATAATAGCGGTTCTGTGGAATTTTCTACATACCATGCCATGTTGCATTCATCTGCTCTAATGCTGTGTTCGCATCCAATCAGTCTTCTCCTTCTTTTTCTTGGTACATACAGTCTCTCTGTGTCACTTTTAGGGTGGAGTGACCCATATGTAGTGAGAAACTTCCTTGTCTTTCTGTCTAAGCTGTTCGTCTACTGCTCATGCGGTTACTCCTACTCTATATCTAAGGAGTGAAACTGCCCAGGTGTTGATAGTTTCAATCTTATTCCGTCTGTTTAATTTCGACTTTAGGATCAATCTCAGTCTGCGCAAGTACTCCACTTTAAAATTTCTGTCATTTCTTTCTCTATCAGTTTATCTATTTCCAATATCCTTAAGTATTTATAGCCCGTCTCTTCTATATGCTTCATAGCTTCGATCCATAACATGGCTAATTTTGTTTTCCTCCTCTTGCAGTCTCTATGTACAATTTTGTGTACAAGAGTTGATACTTGGTACCTCTGCACTTACGCTTTTACTCATGTGGCAGGAGTCCATTTTTTTCCAGATGCCAGTACATTTACTCTGTGACTATTCCAGTCAATAATTTCCACATAAGTAGCAAGCAGGATATCGGCCCTTAATTGTCTACCGTATTGCCCTTTTCGATGTTTTTCAAGCACAGCACTGACCTAGTCATCGTCAACCACTCTGGTGTTACTCTGTCGGCATTTAACAAGGTGTTGATTCGTGCATGACATTCACCAAATCTCTTGATCAAGTAGCCTTGAACTCCATCTGGTCCCAGGGCCTTCTAGTTGCTCATTTCTTTTTTTGATCTCCTTCACTCCCCTAACTGAAATGATTAGTTCTGCCTGTTTTGGACCGGCCACTGTTTGTTTCAGTTCTTGCAACCATTCAGCATCCTTCTTGTGCTCCTTGTCTTTGCTCCAGATGTCACTCCAACACCTTTCACTTCCAATGTTGTCTGGTATCAACTTATCATCTGTACACTCTCCATTTATTTATTTTTAGAATCTCTTCTGATCTACTCTGAATAACCTATTCTGGTGGTAACCATTCATTCTTTGGTCGTATCTTACCATCTTTGCTTTCTTTACAACGAGGCGCTGTTTCAGTTCCTCAATTACCACTTTCATACTCTTTCTTTCAATATCATACTTCCTGTTCAGTGCCCTGTATTTTTGTTCGCTTTTAAGCTCCCTTTTCTCTTTTCGGTCTAACACAGAGATTTCCTTCGATGGCTTGTCTAACCCCACCTGTATTCTTCTTTTCCACCATTCATCTTTTCTTTTGTCACGCCCATTGTGTTTCTTTTGTCTTGACATCGACATCCACATTTTCTGCTACAACAATACTTGCTGCCTTGATCAAATTATTTGTTTCTGCGATGTTGTTTGTTCTGATGTATTTCAGAATTTCATTCACATCTTTCGTTTCTTGATTCAATTTCCACCGATCAACCTTTTAATGGTTGCAAATCATGTCGCTATCTTTCTCCTGTAGTCTTGCCTTTATTCTGTTGTAGATTGTCTTTTGCCCATCTGTCATCTCACCATCAGTTTTATTGTCTTCTTCCACACCATCTATATATCTGTCGAGCAAGCTCCTTTCCTGTGGTTTATCAGAGATTTCACCTCTGTTTTCTGCAATGAGATTACTTTTATCAGTAGGAACTGTATTTTCATCGTCTTTTATGCTGCTGTTTTCCAGTACCCGTCTTTTGATATCTTCGATCTCTACTTCTGTGAATAAACGATTTTTTCCTAATGCTCTAGCTTGATCACATAATCTCTGTTCCGTGAGTCGAAGCAATCCTCTTTCTCTCCATTGATCATACACACGTTGTCGGTGTCCCCTAATATGAACACCATTTTCGTCTACAGAGTTGCTCAGGTAGTAACACTCCATGACCACAGCATTAATTTGCTTGCTCCATCTACACCTTGTGTGCTGGTCCCTTTCTGGATAACGACAGGCTTGAGTCAGACCAGTATCTCTGAGCCGGCCGGGTGCAACAGTGTCACCATCAACGGCTTCAGTTTCATTACCACCGTTATTCACAATATTTTTTGTTTCTTCATTGTCACTCACATGTGGTAGCGATTATCAGGTTGTGCAATTACCAGTGTGTTTATAGTGACAACATAACTAAATGTATCATTGATTAGGATATGGGGAGATTCCAACCGCTTCCTTTCATTATTATTATTATCATCATCATCACTGATATTATTATTTTCATTTCTTACTATTTGTCATTGTTAATACTTCCTCTGATCCGCCTTGAAGTTTGGTTAATTGTTATTAACACTTTCGTATTAGTATTAGGCTTCGGGACATATCTATTAGTGTAGACAATTTGAGAGAGCACCGCTTCTCTAATTATAAACAAATAAGCGTAGTCAAACGAGACAAAGAAACAAACAAAGACCTATCATCTTCCTCTATTTTCTTGTGGGGTGGGGGATATATTTGTTTAATGCTGTGGAGTGGGGGATATATATGTGATAAGGTTGTTGCTGAAACATTTATCATCCTGTAAGCTTTCTTTTTTTTTTTGCTGCATTCTGAGTAATGAGTAAACGTTGTTATCTCATGTAAGGGCGTCAACTATGGCCCCACATCAGCTCACATTCAGAAATACTGACAGCCCTTCTACAAACATACATAATTAACGATTAAAAGTATGACAGCAGCCACTTCTACTGTCCACATTAGCCAGACACAATGAACAACTTCAGTATACTCGAACGTATTTATATTCCACGAGAATAATGTGGACTGTAGATATGAACGCTGTCATACTTCTAATCGTTAATACGGTCAACAACGTTGACTAATTTGCGCTAAGAGATTGCCCGAGCGTGGAAAAATAACGAAATGTAAGTGCCAAGTTGTTTTTAGTCATGAACAAAATTTAGGTTAGTTAAAATATATGTATACACACACGCACACACACACACACACACACACACACACACACACACACACACACACACACACACACACACAC
>NC_068986.1:110019410-110021983 GCF_001194135.2 Octopus bimaculoides
TGTGTGTGTGTGTGTGTGTGTGTGTGTGTGTGTGTGTGTGTGTGTGTGTGTGTGTGTCTGTGTTTGTACCAACACCATCGCTTGACAACCGATGTTGGTGTGTTTACGTCCCCGTAACTTAGCCGTTTGGCAAAACGTACCGATAGAATAAGAACTAGATTTGCAAAGAATAAATTCTGGGGTCAATTTCTTCGACTAAAAGTGGTGTTCCAGGATGGCCACTGTTACATGCCCGAGTCATTAAAACAATAAAACACTATGCCATTTTCATCCCGAGCAACGCCGGGTATGTAAGCACGTATACGTATATTATATAATATTTATTATTTTAATCGAACGCAACGCTTCCATTTCCGAGTTAGTTTATTTATATTCTTTTGTACTTTTATTTATTTCAGTCATTTCACTGTGACCATGATGGAGCAACGTCTTAATGGGTTTTTAGTTGAAGAAATCGAACCCACAACTTATTCATTGTATGCATAGTACTTATTCTCTATTTGGCGAAACGCTTTTTTACGAGATCGTAAATACACAAACATCGGTTGTGAAGCGATGGTGCGAGGACAAATACAGACACCAAGACACACGTATAAATAACAGACACACACACACACACACACACACACACACACACATATATACAAATGCCACTAAATGCTACTAGAGTGTTGGAAGACACCTATATTGCTAGAAATAAGAGTTGAAATGCTCTAATTCTGTAGTTAACGCACATGAATGAAAATATATGCACTAACAGGGACCATAATCGTCCGACAAATGCCGATCGAGAATGCTTAAAATTACACTAACACCTCAGTTGCGGCAATTTCCGTCGCCTCATCAGTTGAGCCGGCAGGCTTCGGCTCTTTCCGGACTCGCCTCATCATTAATATTTATGTTTACGCCTCCAAATAATTGAATGATGTAGCGATTCGCTAAGGTGTATATATAAACTTAATATGAACCAGGACTTTGGTTTCATCACAAAGGGGAATTACAAATGTCGCTAAATGCAACTAGAGTGTTAGAAAACAACCACATTACTAGAAGTAAGAACTAAAGCGCTCTAATGCGGTAGTCAACGCACATGAGCATTAGAGCGTTTTAGCTCTTATTTCTAGCAATGTGGTTGTTTTCAAACACTCTAGATGCATTTAGTGACAGTTGTAATTCACCTTTTTGATGAAACATTGCAAACTGCTGTTCATATTAATTTATATATATATATATATATATATATATATATAGCATCGATTCCTCTTGTGTGGGACACTCAACAACTGGTTCGGGAGTATCCGGTGGTGCAGATGTATCTCGTCGGGTGATAAATAAATAAACACAACTCGTTAAAATGACTGTTCCACAATGTAACCTTCCGTTTTGTAGGGAGAAAAACAGCCAGACGGAGGAACTCTTCATTTGTACACAAGATCAAAAATAAAATTGAGGATGACAAAAAGAGAAACGAACACGTAACCAAGCTTCCTTCTTATATGCGAAAGGCTTCCTTCAGTTTCCGTTTATCAAATCCTTTGAAAAGGCTTTGGCTGGCCCGAAGCTATAGTAGAAGACACTTGCTAAAGGTACCACGCATTGGAACTGAACTCGAAACCATGTGGTTGGGAAGCAAGCTTCTTGCCACACAGCCACGCCTGCGCCGATAGACAAACATTATATGCATGCATATATACAATTTGTACATATATACATATATATGTATTTACACAAGCGTATGTGCATGCTTGTGAGAGTGTGTGTGTGTTTTTATGAATATGTGTGTGTGTGTGTGTTTATATATAAGTATCTGTATGTACACACACACACACACACACACACACACACACATATATATACAACTTCATGTACATAATTATGTATAGTAATGCTGTTTATAATTTCGACATTGCAATGAATGGTTTGATACGAGAAGGAAGCTTCAATGTAATGTTGTAACAAACATCATTTTAATGGCTCTGTTTTAATGGAATATTTTCAATTGCATATTTCTTTTATTGTGCTATAAGACGAATAAAAAAAACCTTGCAGTGCTTTTGACTTACCCTGTACACACACACACACACATACACACACACACGTGAGTGTGTAGGGGGTGTATATATTCATATATACATGCAAAATACATGACACACAGATATATATACGCACATTTATATAATTCATACGAAACGTTTATGTTGATCTACATTACATATATTTACAATATGTGTGTGTGTGTGTGTGCAGGGAATCATATGTATATACATTACATAACTTATCACACTTATTTACATATCTATGAGTGTGTGTGTATTTAATTGTAACAAATAATATATAAGTACTGACACACACACACACACACACACACACACACACACATGCGCGCGCGTAAAGGTCGGTTTTTTCGTGTGTATATGCATATACATACATACCCACACATCCTAACACACACACACACACATATGTATATATGTATACATATATATGCATATATACATACATACATACACACACACACACACACACACACACACACACACACACACACACACACACACACACACACACACACA
>NC_068986.1:110022162-110023248 GCF_001194135.2 Octopus bimaculoides
TATATGTATATAAGCATCTACAAAATATATAGAGATATATTTTATTATATCCTTATAACTACAGATTCTTGTACATTTTATCCTATTTCGATATTCATTTGTTTACTCATAAAATGATGTATATTAATGTCAACATGAGAACATGCGAATTTCTTTGAGCAAATATTATAAAGCCGTCTGAATGAATGGATGGCAGCAAACCGGCTGTTCTTTCTTTATTTTATTTCAAACTTGTATTTTATCTCCCTTAAACATAATATAATGAACAAATATACAGATAAGGACGGGCTAAACAATATAATTGGATTGCTGTGTGTGTGCGCGTGCTTCAATTCCGCCATAACTCCCAGTTGTGCTTCTTAAACGTGGAAAATATTTTCAAGCATCGAATATGTTTCGTGTATTTATCAAGCGAAGGTTGGATGAGGAAGTGGTTGAAGGATGAAGAGGATGAGGAGGAGATGTTGTAGGAGGAAGAGGGGGAGGGTGGGGGAAAGAAGAGGAGAAGTAGGATGTAGAGGAAATTTGTAACTAACACATTCCCAACTTGCATAGGAAACATTAAACGGAAGAAAGGAAGGAAATCAATGCGGATTGTAGTGGTATTTTTGTGTCGTTCTACATGTAACGAATCAAAATCCATTTAGCTAAGAACTGTTTTTTTCTTTCCTTAGATTCTTTTTTTATTTTATTTTTATTCTTCTTCCCCTGTGAAGGAAGGAAACATAAAGTGCATAAAAAAGAAAGGAAATGTAAAGAGAATAACGTGAAGAAAACACAAACCAACCAACACACGAAAGAAATGTAGAAGCAAACATAACAAAAGAATTTAATTGATAAAATAAAGCTGATTGATGGGAGAAGAAATAGAATGAAAGAGTAAAGAAGGAAATTAGTAAATAAATAAATCAAATCTGTAAAGAAAGGAGCAAGGAAATGTCGTCTGCTTTTTGCTAGGACGCCTTCAGTATAATTATATTTTCCTTTCGTATTTTTTCCTTTAGTTTCGTATTTTTTTCTCTGTATTTTCACAACATGGAAATTCGCTCCATTCCCATGAGTAGGCTAAAAACAAAATAAAATACT
>NC_068986.1:110023965-110025003 GCF_001194135.2 Octopus bimaculoides
TATATATATATATATATATATATATATATATATATGTTTATATACATGTCTTTTTATTTATTTGTATATATACATACACACACATATTTTACATACATACTGCATTATACACACACACACATACACACACATATACATATATGCATATTCATTATACATGTTTATTTAGATACATCCACACCTGCACATATACATGTGCGTGTGAGTCTGTGTGTATGTATGTGTGTGAGTCTGTGTTTATGTGTGTGTGTATGTGTATGTGTGTGTATGTGTGTGCGTGTGTGTATGTGTGATACACACAGGTACACAAATATTGTGTAAATATCTGTGTTGTAAGTGTCTATGATGGCCGAACTGATAGGGAACTCAGCACCCAGCGGAAGATTAACTGGTTCGTATTCTAGTTTCCAACTTAATACACCGAATTCTTAATACCATAGTCTATGTAACTGTAAAATGGTGGCATGCAGCAGTATAAGTTATGAGTTAAGATAGCATTAGCTTCATTGTTTAAACGTATATGGTTCAACCATTTCTGCAGAAAAATCTACACACCATTTCGAGGAAGGGCAGATAACTCTGAACGACATGTAACGATAATTCGCTGGCTTTTTTTATTTTATTTAATGCAGAGAATATAAAGACAAACTCTACCAATGATCGCTTGCATGAGAGATGCAGGTTTAGAAAGGTTTTTATAACACTTCTTGTGTCTCCAAGCAATCATCAGCCTGAGCATTGCCTGGAGATACAAGGCTCGTAATAGAAACTGCCTAGAAACGTGTCTTCACTGCAAGAAACTATTAATACCACGTAGTTTTATAATGTATGTATTAAATGATATGAAAATTATCTCTCACTGGATGGAGTACTTCTTTGTTGACCTTACTTCAACGGTATAGTGGTTCTGTTGAAGAGCGTAGCTCGAAACGTCAAAGACTTTCCGTATTCCCGAGCGTCATACTAATATATCCTTTTGTTATTTACACCACCTGTCCTCGTCTGTTGTTATTATTTGTATATTCTCCCATATATATA
>NC_068986.1:110025296-110026347 GCF_001194135.2 Octopus bimaculoides
GTATGTATATATATGTATGTACATATATGTGTGTGTATGTATATGTATGTATGTATATATATATATATATATATATATATCATGGTTGAAATTTACAGAAAAACAAAAGACGAAGACAGGTGTATAAACAATAAACAGGTGTATTAGTTTAACGCTCGGGAAGGTGAGAAAGTCTTTTATGTTTCGAGCCTACGCTCTTCAACAGAAAGAAACTCGAGGAAATAAACAGAGAAAGAATAAAAAAAACTTTTGGAGCTAGCGGTCAATCATGGCGGCTATATATACATACATGTTGCATGTCTCGTTTCTCTGTTTGTTTTTTCATTGTTCGAAAAAAAGTTCGTTTTCTGTTTTCGTTTTTATGTTTTCGTTTCTCATTGTGTTTAAACGTTTTTTTTATGTCCTGTACCCATATATGCATGTATGTATAGATATAGATGTAGGTATGTACATATATGTATGGATATATGCATGTATTTATTTACGTTATGATTGAACGCCACGCACCCGTCTCCAAGTAAGTTTTATCTTAATATTTCTATTGCGCACTCTACTACTATTACTATCACTTCCCTCTCTATCTCTCTCCATCTCTTGTTCTTCATCCTTTCTGTTTTTCTCTCCCAACCCTTCCTATTGTTCTCTTCCTTTCACTGTTCCTTCTCTCTCACTCCTCCTCCTTGACACTCTCATCGCTGACACGTGACGAAAGGGATTCTTCCTTTCTATTTCCTGCCTTCCTACAGAGGAGACGTGATTTTTTTGTCTCTCAGTCACATCGAGCTAGCGTTCAAAAGAATAATTTTTCTATCGTCTTGGCCTAACAGCCCTTACCGTTTGTTTTCACTGTTCTGTCTTGTTTTTACTGTCTTGTTCTCACTGTCCCGTTCTTGTTTACACTTTCACCCTCCGCAAAAAATTCCAAATTTTATTTAATTTCTTCGCGAGAAGGACTGTTCCAACGAAGTCGCGTATTGTCCTTGCCTTCGAAACTCGGAGAAGATGGAACAGGGACAACTGACGAAGGGGTATACTCTTTATGTTGCATGTC
>NC_068986.1:110026357-110026617 GCF_001194135.2 Octopus bimaculoides
GGACAACTGACGAAGGGGTATACTCTTTATGTTGCATGTCTCGTTTCTCTTTTTGTTTTTTTTCGTTGTTCGAAAAAAAGTTTGTTTTCTGTCTTCGTCTTTACGTTTTCGTTTCTTATTGTGTTTAACGTTTTTTGTGATGTCCTGTATCCATATATGCTTGTATGTATACATATAGATATAGGTATGTACATATATGTATGGATATATGCATGTATTTATATATTATTTATATACATACATATATATATATATATATA
>NC_068986.1:110026788-110030728 GCF_001194135.2 Octopus bimaculoides
TATATATATATATACACACACCACCCAGACAATTACAAGATACACTCACACACCTATACACACACACACTTCACTGAAAAATACAAACAAAACACACATACATACAGACGTGCGCGCATACAGCAATATCCCCCCCCCCCAAAAAAAAAACGCACATCTACAACACACATACAGAAACACACAGATACACATACAAACACACACTTACAATACAATCCCCAAACATGCGTATATATACACACATACACATTCAAAGAAAAAACACGCACATATATACACGCAATACAGTTCCAACAATCACAACAAACACTCACAGACACACACACACACACACACACATACACACACATACAAGCACGTAGACACACACAATAACACATCACTCTGACAAATACACAGCGCACTCACTGAAATGCACTTACACATACACACCCACTGCACAAACAATACAAATAAAACACTCACAAAAATACACCCAAACATCCGCACACACCACACAGAAAAATAACAGATATATACGCACGCATACACACGTATACACACACACTGGCACAACAAATATAGTACACACACACCCTAAAAATGCATAAACCACATGCACACACTCGCACAAACGCATACCCAGTAACTACACGCACACACATGCACACCACCCTGATAAACGTAACACACACGGACGGACACACACAGCCTTTGCCAAATACAACACACTCACACACATACATATGCACCTCTACACACATACGTATGCACACTCACACACACACCACCACAGGACAAGAATAACACTACAAACATACACATGTACACACACACACACACACACACATACCTACGTGCACGCACACACCACCCTGTCCAACACAACACCCACAAACATACACACGCACACACAGACGTACACATACAAACGAACAAACACATATACACATATATACACACAAGCGCACAATTTATGACCAGGGTTTCGGGTGCTCTTGTGGAATTCCTTTTATTGCAATTATTCCGACCAGGTCTCCGATTTGTGAATACATTCGTCCCTTCCTCTCACCAATGCCGCGTCCGTGTAAAGTCATGGGCACTGCTTTTCTTCATGACTAAAATATAAAGGTGCGCACACACGCACACACACACACAAACACAAACACACACACACACACACACACATACACACACACACACACACACACTCACTCACACACATATCTTGTTCATAATGTTTTGCCAACTTCACAAATCTCACACACATACCCCTGCATACATTTTTATCCTCAACACATTCCCCTCGTCCATTGTTCAACTGGTACTAATTTCATTGTCCTCGAAAGGATGAAAGGCAAATTCGACCTCAACGGAATTTAAGCTCAGAACCGAAGGAGCTGGAAGAAATGACGCTAAGCAGTTTGTCCGACGCGCTAACGATTTTGCCAGCTCGCCGCCTTCCGTAGGATCAATTGAAGAACATTTTGGATTTGAGGCAAATATCTCTTGGAGATCGTTAATTCTACCATACACCTTACGATTAGCTAGACTATCTTACCTATTATCGAATTTGTTGCGCTACAGTTTTTGTCAATGTTTACATTTTTATGTGTTAATCACTCGTATTTTGGTAATTTTGTATAATATATTTATGAGGGAGTTGTTTAGAGATGCTGTTTTCCACATCATAAAGGTTATTTATTTTGTCATAAAATATACAATAATACAATATTTTTTAATTCCAAATATTCTTAATGTCAGCTATAAGGTTATTTAAAAATGGCGTTTGTTTTATAATGGAAAACACTGTTAGCTACCATCACTAAAATGTCATCTCAAAAAGATTGTAGGCCTTTAATCATTGGGATGTTTTTGCATTCGACAGCTGTAGTAGTCTACAATTATTTCAATGGCAAAAGAATCACATACGAAGGCTTTCCAGAGCATGCGCATATCTATATCCTCAGCATTCTCTAATAGTCTGAGTGGTTGTACTCATTGGTTGAAGCAGAACTAGTTTTTGCAGAATAACTTTGGCTGTTTAGATTCCTTTATTGTTTTGTCCTTATTGTGTCATACTTTGGACTGCGGCCACACTGGGGAACCGCCTTGAAGGATTTTTGTCGCACAGATTGAACCCACGACTTATTTAACGTCTGCTACTTATTCTACCGGCCTTTTATTGCGGAACCACAAAGTTATGGGTACGTAAACAAACCAAGACCGATTGTCCGGTGGTGTTGGTAAGACAAACATAGAAACACATTTATATATACACAAACATAAGCATATACAGCAAACACAAAGACAAGAAAACTAACATACACACTCACACACGCACATATATTGGGTGACCTTCCATGCAATTTCTGTCTACCAAATCCACTCACAAGGAATCGGTCTGCTTGAAGCTGTAACAGAAGACAATTGCCCAAATCGCTATGCAGTGGGACTGAACCCGGAATAACGTGGTGGCAAAACGAGCTTTTAAACAAGACAACTCTGTCTACGCCTTATTACAGTTTCCCATTGCTTATGAAACCCAATATTTTTCCACTATCTCACCACCATCTTTCCTCACTGAAGACCAACTAAAGAAACATTTCCTGATCTCGTTTCCCTCCCATATTTATGCTCCTTCCTTTCTTTTAGATGTCGCTATCCTATGCTTCAAAATGTTAGACTTTTGGTAATCCGAAGCAATTTATAAACTCCCACCAAAACGCTTCAGAACACCTCACAGTCGATATGAATATGTCTGGAAGCTGCATATCTATATTCAGGTGCTGTTGAAAGGAAGGTGCTAATGCATCGTCCAGTGATTGACTGAAGCGTTAAGGCATGGAAGCTTCGGTAATGAGGAGCATATCTACTGCGTTGACTACGCCATTTGATTCATAAGTTCGCGTATATACACATGTATATATATATATATATATATATATGTGTGTGTGTGTGTGTGTGTGTGGTGAACGCACAGAACAACCGTTGGCTTGCCGTGTCCCCAAAACATGCAACGAGAGTGATAAAAATCAAACATTGAGTCAACATCATGTTGTTTGGAGAGATCACCAGTGATGGTGACGTTACACCCCCATTCATCTTCACACACAATCTCAGACTCAACATGGAGGCCAGCATCAAGTGCCTGGAGTCCCTGGGTTAAGAGAATGGCTGCTGGAAGACCCTATATCCGGCAACAGGACTCTGCCGCTTGTCACACTGGCAAGAGAACACAGTCATCTGGCATCCCAACTCCCCAGACTGCAATCTCCTTCATTATTATACGTGCGTGCAGTTAAGCGAGAGACCAAGGAAAATCCTTGTAACATCAAAGATGAACTGAAGGCAGGGATTATGGCAGCATTCACCAACTTAAAGAAGGAGACCTCCAGACGAGTAGCAGGAGATTCTGAAGTTGTCTGGAGGCCGAGGTTAAAGCCAATGGCGATTTTTATTGAATAAATTTTCTCTTTAGTGTGTGAAGATATTTTTATATATATGTACGAACACGCCAAACAAATAGACGAACATGCCAAACTGAAATTTGTTGACAGCTTCCAAGAATACCTACTCGCCACATGGAAAGGTGCCTGGCCGATTGTTTCATTCTGTGGTCATGTAACCTTGATCAACTTTGGATTTTAAAAACTTAACAATATTTATTAACCACAGCGTATATTTAGAATGGAATTCACTCACAAACAGCTACCCTTTTTGGACATCTTAGTCATAAAAAGAGATACTTACATTAAAACCGACATCTACTTTAAAACAACAGACTCAAAAGAATATCTACTTTTCTCTTCCTGTTATCCAAATAGATGTATATATATATATATGTATATACATACATACATACACAAGCACATTTATAAATACATAAATATTAATGTATATAAATATATGTGTATACATAAGAAAAATAAGTATTTCTCCATCTACGTATATGTATTCG
>NC_068986.1:110030887-110033132 GCF_001194135.2 Octopus bimaculoides
GTGAGTGTTTATTGAGCGAAAACACCTAAAGCTCCACGAGGCTCCGGCAGGGGATGGTGGCGAACCCTGCTGTACTCTGTCACCACAACTTTCTCTCACTCTTCCTGTTTCTGTTGTGCCTGTAATTCAAAGGGTCAGCCTTGTCACACTGTGTCACGCTGAATATCCCAGAGAACTACGTTAAGGGTACACGTCTGTGGAGTGCTCAGCCACTTGCACGTTAATTTCATGAGCAGGCTGTTCCGTTGATCGGATCAACTGGAACCCTCGACGTCGTAAGCGACGGAGTGCCAACAACAACATATATATAAACAATATATGAGTATATGCATATATATGTACCTTCATCTACATGTACATATAGATACATATCTGGGTACATGACGTTGCAAAAGAACATGGACAAAATGATAAACAAGGTACATATATATATAACTCCAGCTTTCAACGTGTCCCTTTACAAACAAACTACATATTCTATTGTACTTAACTCCCTTTCTCACAGAACCCTTCGTATGATTTATGATATAAATGATGAGGATGTAACCAAGAATAGTTTTCCATTGAAAAGAGAAGAGAGATCAATAGAGAGAGATATATTTTTACGATCATCGATAAATAGAACAGTTTGGGGAAGATGTTAGAATGAGGAAAGGATTATTGAAAAGGGAAGGATTATCTATCTATCTAGCTATCTATCTATCTATCTTTATCTCTCACTCTCCCACTCTATCTATCTACCTGTCTATACATACGCCCACACCGACGCGCACATATCGGTAAATAGATAGTTAGGTATATAACCAGATAGATATATAAATTTGCAACAGATACATATAAATAGAAGATGTGGGAAGAAATAAGGAAGAAGGAGCCAGAAATTGAGAGCGAGTGACAAAGAGCCTACCCGCCCGCCTGCCTCTACACCTATCTGCCGGTCGATCTCTCTATCTATCAATCTGTCTGTCTGTCTCTCTCTGTCTATCTGTCTATCTATCTATAAAGATATAAATTGAGAGGAAAAATTTTAAATTATCGGCCTTACAGGAGGGGCATATTGACATTAAAATATTTCAAATAGTTTTAGTACAACTTCCACCCTTCCAAAATAAAAAAAAAATAGAAAAGCAATTTAGAAGAAAACTAAAACTAAAGAAAAATTAAACTATGAAATAGCAAAAAAGATATACACACATTAAAATACTTAATTTTTTTGAGAAAATTTTTTTTCTAGTTATGCAAAATAAGAATAATAATAAATAAATAAAAATAAAATAACAGAAAGAAAAACATCATCGTTTGCTAATAAATAAATAAATAAAAGTCTTTAGTTGATAGTTATTGCATTGACTATTTTCCATCAACCGATTATTGTCAAAATATTGCAAATGGTTTGTTTTCCATTTCGCCATTCCTGTTTTTGTTTTGACATTAAACGGGAATATATCTGTACGTTTGTTTGTGCAATCTGTACGTAGTCGTAACGATTCATAAAACATTGCTGTAAAATCGATAACATACTTTAAATAAAACATATCAAAAAATTCCAGTCTCACTCCCTTGCTCTCTCTCTCTCTCTCTCTCTCCTCCCCATCTTAATTTCACCCTCTCTCTCTTTCTGTCTCCACTCTCTTCCTTTATCTCTTTTGCCTCCCCCCTCTCTCTCTCTCTCTCTCTCTCCCTCTCAACCTATCTATCTGTTTCCTTCTCTCACCCTCTCACTCCTATTCTCGTCGCTTTGAATTTTGAGTTTGATTTTTCAATTTTTAAACTTCGATTATTTTATTTTACATTATTCTTCAAGATTTTTTTTATCTTACTTTATTTGAATATCTATTTATTTATTTCATAAAATTTTCTTTAATTTTTATTTTTTATTAATTGTACCGCTTGCTCAATTTTTTCTTTCGTTTGGAAAGACAAATTTGGATGTATGTAAACATATGTATGAAGGTATATACATACTTATATACATACTTATATCTATCTATCTATCTATCTATCTATCTATCTATCTATCTATCTATACATACATACATACATACATACATATATACACAGATATATGTACACATACACACACACATATATATATATATATACATAAAGTACACAACTTTAAACATGCATTTATATACGTACATGCATATGCGTGTGTTTATATATATATAAACATACATATAGCTCTCTCTTCCCCTTTCCCTCCCTCTCTGTTTTTCTGTCTCACTAACTCTGTCCCTCATAT
>NC_068986.1:110037860-110040569 GCF_001194135.2 Octopus bimaculoides
AAGTATATACCATATACAAACATACATATATATATACTTACCTGCAGGCACATACACATGCATTTTTATACACACACATCTATATTCCTAAATTCCAATACGTATCTATAATGCACATTCTACAAACATATTACTGATATTTAGTTCAACGGATGGTGGTGAAATTATAGAATGGTTAGGCCGTCGGTCAAAATGCTTAGCGGCATTTCGTCCGTCTCTACTTTCCAAACACAAATGCTTTCAGATCAGCTTTTCCATCCATACTTTCAGAGTCGATAAAATAAGTAGCAGCTGGGCGCTGGGGTCGATGTAATCAAATTAGCCCCCACCCACAACCTCGAAAATGCTGGCCTTGTGCCGAAATTTGAAACCAATGTGTTTACAATGCAGATAGTACAGACTAAGCTTCTGGAATCATTCACAGATTCTCATAGTTTTATTAAAGGATTGTATTTTTAGTTTCTAATTAGCTTTATTTTATTGATTTTGTGAGAACCAGCTTCCCAAGATCAATCCTAAGGTAGTTACATTACTAATATCCCCAGTCATTGCAGGTATAAATATGAATTTAGGATGTGATATCTACAGTAGGATGTGATATCTACAGATTTCTCATTAGATCATTAACATTACTTTGAGGTCTGCTGGATAACGGATGTCTACTTGAACTAAGAGTTCCAGTTCTGATTTGCAGACCATTTATGCTTTATAGAGATTTTGACAAGAAAATTCCCTCATCTCTTAAATATCCCTTCATATTATGCGTGAGTATGATCTACATGTGACGGTTTACTTTTGATGCTATCCCGAGATGAGCTGTGCCGCATCACTGAGTGTAAATGCCGGGTTATCAGTCGTGGAATATTTTCCAAAAAGCTCCCATGTTGCTATCAGCTCCATGTCAGCAAACTTGATCTACGAATGCACTTTGACGCTTAGCAAATGTCGAAGAAATGGACACTTGCACACAAGAATATCCTGGTGTGAGTTGTGAAAAAAATAGAGAGCAGAAGGCAATTAAACGTTGATCAGATGATAATGAACAAGGCTTGGGATCTATAAAATACAGAAGAGACGTTATTTGTGCGACTTCAAGATGGCTGACCAATAGAGATTGAATAAAAAAAAAAAGACATGTTAAGTCAACAATGTATGAAAACACTTTTGAAACAAAGAACATTTCACAAACATAAACTCATCAAAACTGCAGGTAGGATTGTTGTAGAAAAGATGGGACTAAAGACCAATGAAAACAGAACGTTGACGGAAAGAAAAGGAAATAAACAACTTTCGTGGAAAAAAAGAATATCAGAAGAGATAATCTCTCTGAACAGTGTAGAGTCAATCCTCGACAGCAAAAAGAAAGGATAATCGAAGAATGATCTTAATTTGAAGAATTGAAGAACGATGGCATTGAAGCATAAGGACTGAATTATGTCTTTGAAGTGTTGAAGCAGCACATACTTGCCAAGATAACAAAACTAGTTAGGTTTGAGCAACGGATCAAACAATACCGGCAAAACTTATTCTTTAGAATCGACCAAAAAGAATTTTATCAAGAAATTAATGGTGATGTACCGTGCGAAGCAAGAACAGAATATTACTGGACCTGAATGGTTCTACAGCTTGAAGAAGACAGCTTCTTATCCCCAGCAAGAAGCTGTCGCTTTTACGGACGACAGTATCAGAAATATGAGCAAAATATGAGCAATTGGAAAGCAGTAGGACCTGATGGTGCGCGTGGATTTTGGATATAAACATTCAGTAGGTGCCATAAATTAATTGCAGGGAAATTTAATGCATTGATCGATGGAGCAGAAATTCCAGGCTGGTTGATCAAAGGACAGACGTGTTGTGCTTCAAGGGTGTATCGAAAGGAAATGCCTTTGATAATTACAAGTGAATTTCTTGCCTTTCATTAATGTGGGAGTTACTACCAGGAGGATTGCTGCAAAAATATACAAATTTCGTGATGATAATGACATCTTAAGAAAGGAACAAAAAAGGTTGTAGAAGAAAATGCAGAGCTACCAAAGACGTTCTCGCGAAAAAACAACAATGTACAATTACCATCTGGAAAAAGACTGTCCAGGCATAAATACAGGGAATCTTCCTGTTATTAAATACAAACACAAATATCAACACAAGAAACACAGGTGGAGCATTCCCATCAAAACATCTGTCAAGTATATAAGTAACAGGCCGGATATTATTGTTTGGGACAGATAAGAAAATATATCGACCGTTATAGGGATCAGCTGTGTTGATGATGTGAATATCTCTTTGAAAACCAAAGAGAAAGAAGATAATTATGGACAACTGCTTCGAAACCTGCCGCTTCTATATTCGGATTACAAATTTATATTTATTCCAATAATAATTGGTTCACTGGATTTTGTGAGTAAATGCCTAACCGACAGTCAGAATAAGCTTGGATTTCCAAAAAAAAAAATTAAATTTACCAGCTAACTCGTATATTACAAATACAATCTGTGAGTGGAACAGTAAATATATTCAAGACATTTCTCAAGTTTAAAATGTGTAACTGTTTTCGTTATCTTTATTCCAATGGTGGAACATTGTATCGTTGTTAGAAATCAGCTCCTTTCTCAGAGGAAGACTATAAATAACTAAAAACAGAAGAGATCCATCTATATACACAATGTTACACACACACACACACACACACACACACACACACACACACAC
>NC_068986.1:110040579-110044972 GCF_001194135.2 Octopus bimaculoides
ACACACACACACACACACACACACACACACACACACACAAACACACATTTCCATACACGAGCGAGTGAGAGTTTGAGTGTGTGTGAATATATTTATCTTCATGTTTTTATACACTTTTCGTAAAACACGTTTCTATTTCATGTTCAGGTTCTTCTATTCAATAAAGGAAAGAAATTACATCCGATTATTATTTGTTCCTTTTCTCTTCTACCTTTTTCCCTTCCATTTGTTCATATCCTCTACGTCTCCCTCACTCTCTTTTTCTCTCTGTCTCTCTTTGTCATTCTCTCTGTCTCTCTTTGTCATTCTCTCTCACTCTCTCTCATCGTTCCTGCTCTGTTATGACTCTTTACGATCTTGTTTTACTTCTTCATCCACCCCGTGCTTTTCTGCCCTTCTCCCTCCCACTTTCCTCTCATCCTTCCTCCCCTCTACCCTTCCCACCATAACTAATATCCCTTCAATTAATAACAACCAAAGAGACATTGTGTCATTCGCCATCTTTACTTGACATAATTACCGTGTTATAAATCATACAACACACACACACACACACACGCACGCACACACACACACACACTCTCACACACACATACACACACACAGAGATACGTAAAGAAAAACACCATCACACACGAACACAATTTTGTTTAATCTGTATATTTACACATGAACGCATTCAATTATCTTGTTTACAGCCTTCTGTTTCTCTATTTACGTTCTAGAATACATACATACATAAATACATTTATATATATATTATATATATATGTATATATATATATATATATATATATATATATATATATATATATCGTAGCTGCTTTCTCGTATACGAGCAAAGCCCTTGCTAGAAAGAAACACTGAAATGAGTCATTGATAATGCAATGTGAGGCTCTTGTATAATTCATGATCCCGGCGCAAGATTTGCACTTTCTATTGTATAATGCAGAGCTGTTCTGATTGGCAGAAGCAACAGGTGCCATAGTAAGAGCTCTTTTGGCATGCCTTTTCAATTCTCCAGCTGGGAAGCACACCTTTCCACAGGTTTCACATGTTCTGTTGTGAACAATAGCCACATCAAAATTTACAATGGGTATTTTTCTGTGAGTTCTCTGATGGCTGACCATGCCCGTACCACTCGATCTCCTCCTCCTATAATCCACAAACACAAAATGTAACACTCCCACATTTTCCACAGGTTCATTCCTTCTAAGCTTTCTCCTAATCTTCTCGTACTTCATTCTCTCACTTTCAAACCGGGAATAACCAGTCTGCACTCTCCTTCTCCATCCATCTCTGTCTTGTGCTCGCCTCTCCCAACCAACAACTGAAACTCCTGCCTGAGGTACTCCTTGAACCTCATTTTGGGTTTATGTGCTGGTCTCCTACCATCTTCCAGCTAACCACAAAAAAGTTGGTTGGGAAATCTTTCACCATTCATTCTTACCGGATGTCCACCCACCTCAAACGACTCTGCAGAATCATTGATTCTTCACTTCTACTACCATTTCTTTCGAATATTCTCACATCACTGATTGCTATTTTCCAACTTATCCCAAGAATTCTCCAAAGACAATATCGATGATATCGCTCCAAATGCCTTAAATGCCGACAATAAACAACTTACACCCCACATCCATATAGTAACGATGGCAGTACGCATGTGTTATAAGCCCTAAATTTAATTTTGAAAAAAAATCCCCAGTAATTACAATAATTACGATAAAATAAAATACAATAATTACGAAAAATAAACATTAATGTTTACTTTTCTCATGTTTTCTTCTTTCTTTGTAGATTACTTTACACTATACTGGCTAAATTCGTACAGATTACATCCTTTTAAAATGAGTTTGATCAGACTCATATTAGAAACTACGTGCCATGTGAATTCAATTGGGTCTCTTTAGCAATGGAATCGGCAAGAATTTTTGCTATGGAAATGAAGCTGTAAGTGTCTGGACATGCCACCACTGGCTTGGCCAGTTTGGCTAGTGAAATTTTTCTCACGTAGATTTCCATCGATTTCCACACCTAAATTCTATAAATATTGATCCAAAACAAAGTTAGAGGTGTGTGATTTTAATAATGACACAACTTTGGTTTCACTATAGTTAAACATCAAAATTTTCTCTCTGTAGGTAGACAAAAGTAATCGATTTTATTAGTTTCAATTCATAGTCGATCTTCACCAGGGATTACAACCTCATTTTCTGTCCACACACAAAAAAAATCTGTGCTATAACCGCGGTGTCAACACTTCACAACAACATGTAAAAATATATATCCGTAAGATATTTATATTCACAAAATTTATATTGTATCTATTTTTATCCTAACTGTCTGTAGAGCATCTAATAATAAACACACACCCACATATATATTCAAACACGTACGCATACACAAGTAAACACAGATTTATGCCATATACACATGTATTTATAAATTCATTTACATACACATGCACGCGCACACACAAACACATATTACCTTTTACTTCTTTTAGACACAGGACTACAGCTATGCTCTGAGTATATATATATATATATAGCTTGATTTGAGGAATCTGTCTTATGAGTCTTTCCTGCGACATTCTCACCACGTGTCTATTGTACCGGAACTGTGACTTCTCAGTGTAAAGAAGTAACGGCTCTAATGTGAGAGAGACTCTCTGATCCCCGAGTTATGCCCTCTGTCGAGTAAAGTTACTTGAGAGATCTTCCGGAGGAATCCCATTTCAGCTGCTTGCATTCACGATTCTACTCTTTCGGTCATTACTCAGCATTTATAATTAATAAATGAGAACAAGCTGGAAGAACTAACTAAAATAGCGTGTTTGGCTGTATAATTAACTTCTCTTTTTTTGAGGAGGATATGATGGATCTGGTGCATTAGTGTCCCCACAATTGCAATTCTAGCATTCTGTTCACTCTCCTGAATCCCTGTTAAGGCAATGTCTTCCAGAAGGTTTGCAAATCTAACGGAGGCCTCAAAAGACATTTTAAGATCCACAAAAATCAGAACTTGTCTGCAGTTCTTGGTGGTCCAAATCGGATGTGCAATCTATGTGGGTGTCTTTTCAAAACATTGATTGGTTTAAAAACAGGTGGTCAAACTCTGCATAAAGAGTAGACAACTGCCATACAATACATATATATATATATACATATATATATATATATATATATATACAGAGAGAGAGAGAGAGAGAGAGAGAGAGAGAGAGAGAGAGAGAGAGAGAGAGAGAGAGAGAGAGAGAGAGAGAGAGAGAGAGAGAGAGAGAGAGAGAGAGAGAGAGAGAGAAACAAATACAAGCACGTCGATCAGTACACATCATAATTTCTTGAATTATTAGAATTATCTCCTACTAAACGACAAAATATTTCAGTATTCTAGTTTGCACACACTATATATTGCAATCAACTTATATTAGTTGGGTTTGTCTATAAGGAATTTCTCTTTCGTCAAATTTGATTCTAAGATAAAAAATATAGCGAAATATATATTGAGATTTCATAAACATTTGTTTCACTGAAGCTCATGACACGAACCGAATAAGAGACTACTCTTGTTGCGTTCGAAGCAGCAATTCACAATTCTAGTGAGTCAAGTACACAAGTCAACGAATTCCGGTGTAAATGTCTTGAATTATCTTTTGTTCCTTGAGTAATCTTTGAAATTATTAGTAACATGGACATTCAAAGACAACACGACACACATAAGAACCAAGAAAGGAACTTGGATGGGATCGTCCAATCTACAACAACTAGCAAACTAGAATACTGGGTATTGCAATCCCAGCTTTATCATTCTTAAAAACGAAGGGATAATTGCAATGCTTTTGATCATTGGTGTGGCTTACGAAGGTGAAGGTGGTCTATTATACAGCTTCACTGAGACTAAACAGCAACGTGCTAAAAATGACTTTATAGCACCTAAAATTACAACACTATATAAAAACGAAAGAGTTTCTAAATGGTCTTTCGACTTGCAAAAGTTGGCATCCAAAGACCCCGCAAACCTTACCCTACGGTCGATAATAATGTACATACAATGGACACTGATACACAAAAAGACAAGGTGGTCATGAGTGGAACTAATCTGATCATATGTTAGGTTTACCAGAGTTTACCGGTGGTTAAATACCACCAGCAGCATCAGAAATATGCAGATCAAATATGGTATGTATTAGTCTAATATGCAAATGTTGTTGTAGAATGTCTTGCTTCTTTTTATGCATATGAATTCGATTTAAGTTCACAATGAGAAACAAAGTAAACTCTATAGTTACACCATCCTTATAATTTCTTTCTTCTTCTCTAGACTGTTATTTATATTTTCTCATATATAGATACCTACATACATATTCATATATATATATATATATATA
>NC_068986.1:110045277-110046119 GCF_001194135.2 Octopus bimaculoides
TATATATATATATATATGTAAACATATTAACACACACACATATATATATGCGCACAAACACACATAGACTCGTAAATTCACCTTCGTATCTATGCTAATAAGAGTTATATTCAAATGTGTACACATACTATATATATATGTATATGTGTGTGTGTGTGTGTGTGTGTCTGTGTGTGAGTCTGTGTGTGTGTGTGTGTCTGTGTTTGTGTCTGTCTCTGTGTCTATGCTAATGCGGCTATATGCCAATAGGTTGGTAGATATCTGCGTCTAGCACTTCATGACATAAACATGAATAGATACCACCTCATATACATATCTATAAAGAATTCTTGGAATTATTATTATTCTGATATCTTATAATGATAATACACCTCTTTCTTCGACTCCTACTTTTTCTCTGACGTTCTCTCATTGGTTCTCCTATTCTATTGTCGTCTATTGTTTTCTTCAATTCTTTGTATTTGGAACAACGAAAATATTAAAGATCAACAAAATGTATATATTATCATCTCAGTATTTTCCCGTTTTGGCTGTAGCTTGAATACATGAAATATTTACATATACACATACATGGACACCCACACACAAGTACACACAAATACACATATCTATCTATCTATCTATCTATCTATCTATCTATCTATCTATCTATCTATCTATCTATCTATCTATCTATATACACACATTCTATTCTTGTTCATTTTCCATATACACATAGATGCATACATTCATATATATATATATATACATATACATATGTACACATGTATGTGTATATATATATATATATATATATATATATATATACACATACATGCATGTATGCATATATATATATATAT
>NC_068986.1:110046295-110050489 GCF_001194135.2 Octopus bimaculoides
TATATATATATATACTTATAAATATATACGCAATTATATGTATGCGTATACGTACATATGTATGTATACGTGACATGTATATGAGTATGAATACAGTTATATACAGGCATGTATAAAGCTATGATATTATATATATATATCTGATGTAATGATATATATTATATTTGATATTATGACATATCTATGTTGGAATATGTGTGTGTTTGTGTGCGTGTATACGTGTGCGTGTGTATACGTGTGAACGAGTGAGAGATAGGATTGAAGCGCTCGTAAGGCGACATTCAAATTTTTCTTCTGTGAAAATATTTCTGTTATCTTTACAGTTCACTCGCCAATATTAATGAAAGAAGTAGGACAGTAGTGATAGCTGAGGTTGTAAAGCGCCGTACTAAATACGTTTCTCTATATACAATCATCTGTGTTCTGAGTACAAATCATATAAGTCTTCAAATTTATCCTCTTTTTCATTTAGTAATACTCAAGGTTGGTTCAGACAACTGCATCTCCGTATAATTTCCTCTTGTGAGTGTCTTCCCTATAGGAAATTGTTTTGTTGTTGAACCTCACTTAAACCCTTATAGTGCGTTCCAATTGCTGGTCCTCATCCGTTTTTTCAGGTATGATGTGTTTAGCGCTACAATGTATAACTTATCATTCCTTGATTAAAACGGCGGAAATTTGAGGGAGATTTGTTTACTATTTCTAGTAGCTTAAATAACCACGTAAATGTCTCGCCAAGGTTTCTTGCTCTGTGTTAGTTGACTTCGTAAGTGTATTCTTCTTCTATATGAGTCTGACCCGAAACTGTAACCCTTCCTCCGTGACTATTGGATATAATTCTTCCCTATCTAAGTTGATTCTGTAATTCTACTTAAGTTGGTCATGTGACTCTAATCGTCTCCTGAATATGCTTGACTCTGTGTATGAGCCTCCTTTTATTTCAGACGATATATTTTCAAAACTACCTTTCTGAATACAGAGATTAGATTTAACCAGTTCAGCTTCTAACATCAGTAACTGTTTGACAACAATATTAAACCTGGAGACAATAATCTCTAAGTGTCAAACCTGATGAGTAATGAAATTGGTTTCAAATTTTGGCTGAAGGTCAGCAATTTCAGTGGAGTGGATAAGTCGATTACATAGACACCCGCCCCTCCAGTCGTACATACTTTATCGATCCCGAAAAGAATGAAAAACAAAGTCAACTTCGGTGGAATTCGAACTCAGAACATAAAGACGGACAAAATGTCGCTAACGATTCTGCCAGCTCGCCCTCTTGATCAAATTAATGATATCCCAAACAATGATATCATGGTTAGAATTAAAGTACAATTATGCTCATCTTGGTTTCAGGTGCCAGAAGTAGATGTTTTACTTCACGTGCGAAATGAAAATCTTTAGTAAAGGTGCAAACGTTGTAAGTCACATTTTTGCCCTTCCTCTAAGTCAATAGGTTTTCTGATGCCCCATTAGTGAATACCTTTCACGTTGAAAAATGTTAACCAAATGACTCTCCTTTTCACGATGTAGTTTAATGAAGTTTGAGGCATTATGTGACTCTAAAGAAGAAAGTCAGTTGACAATGTTTATTTAAAACAGATCCTCAGTTATGAATATGTGGTGACCTTGAAGATTGTCGTTCATGTTTAGAATGTGTGAAATTGTTGCTTGATAAGTATTGGGATGAGCGAGTATGTCTTAATGCTGTTGAAGAAGACAAGATTTGCATAATTATGTTAGAGAGGATGTTTTCAAGGTTTATTTCCTTGGAGCAAGTGTAAATATATGTTGGGAGCTGTGTAGTAAGTTGAAGCTGCAGTATGATGCCAGAAATGCCGTGAATTAATTCTTAGTATTTTTGGTCATAGTTCCACCTGCTGCTGCTGCGCGTTGAGCATCAGGCAACGAAACATCTTCCTTGTGTATTAAGTAAGTCCTCTCAATATTATTGTCTTTACTCCTGTGATTCTAAGGCCAGGTTTCTTTGGCGTAGAAGTGACTGAAATCACAATATTCCCATTAAAGGGTCACTCATTTACACGTGAAGTGCTTTGCTGACGAACACAACACATCACACAGTCTGGGAATCGAAACTACGATCTTGCGACCCTACCCGCTTGGCCACGCACCTTCAATTCAACCAACCATTATAGTTGCACTTCTGTTGCATCATACTTTGCTGGTTTGTAGTCTGTTTTACATTTCTGTAGACTTAACTCTTTCAGTTTCTGCTGACATTCGTAAATCATATTTTCTAAATCGTTGCATTGAGGCGGGGCTTTTTACTTCTGACAAAATGATAGGCACGCCATTGTGATAAACAAGGTGCATTTTCTATTCAGACCTTGCAGAACCCATCTCTCTCCAGTTCTGAACGTAGCCAGATTCTTCTTCTTCTTCTTCTTCTTCTTCTTCTTCTCCTCCTCCTCCTCTTTATAAGAAGAAGAAATGATCTTAGTACCGGCTCTTTATTTATCGACCCTGTTTATCTTTATCGGAATGATTAAATACAAAGCAGACTTCAGCGTAGTTTGAACTCAAAACGCGGAGAATCGAAACGAATGCCGTAAGACATTCTATCCAACGCTCTAAAGACTGCCAAGCCACTGCCTTTTCGTTTATCTAAGTCGACTCTGATCGTCCTATTATATTACTCGCCAGTCACTACATTATTTGCTCTCATTTCATCACTATTGTGTTACCACTATACTGTTGTGCTGTACTCTATATTTCTGCAGTATTCTGTTTTACTGAGTTGTACTGTAGTATTTACTTTGTTATTTATATTTTTTATATTTTCTTGCTTGGATAACGTCACTAAATTGTTTTAGTATATCTTATAATTTTAGGCTATTCCTTTGTGACTGAATCTCGGGTTTGCTTGTCGCCGTAGTTAGCAAGTCCATTTAATATCAATATTTAACGGGCTTAGTGTGCAGCAAAAGAGCCTTTTATGAAGCTATTTATTAAATAGATAAAAAAAAAAAGTATCGGATAACGCTGTGGGGAGTGGAAAATCCAAAGTTTTGGACTGAAGAGCCCTCTTTGAGAGAAAGGTTGACAACAGAGAAATTAAGGAGAGGCATCAGAGTTTGACGTTCTAAGTTTAAAAAAAAAAGGCCTGGGTTCGTTCGTCTATAACTCGTTTGTTTGTGTTGTTTGACTTCGATGTTTATGGCCAGATTTTGCTTCGTTCTGTAGTTTCGATGTGTTAAATAGCGCTGCTGAATTTGTTCTGCATTTATTTCTCGATTTCAAGTGTTTTGGGAAACTTGCTCTGTTTATCATACTTAAATTAAACTACATAGTATATTGGACATTGCAAATATTTTCAAATTCATGTTCGTTTTTATTTTCTTGAGAGGTGACGGAGACAGAGTGATTGTCGGGAGCGAATATCGAGTAAAAAGCATGTGATAAAATATTATAGGTAAAACCAACATAGGCGCAGGCATTGTTGTTTGGTCGAGTATTTTTATATGCAACCAGGTAGCTTCGAGTTCGTCCCGAAAGTGCAACATTTGGAAATCAGCAGGACGACTGTCCCAGAATCGCTGCACTACTGAATCGAGTGTGTTATGGTCACATTCGTTGCAATGGAGCTGTTATTCTGAGACGAAGCACAACAGCGATTAGCCTATTCACGTTCAAATTTTCCGAAACGTATGAAGAATAGATATGCAAGCCATCGTTTTAGTCACGCGGTTCACCGTGCCTTTGACGGTTTATTACGTGTACACACACACATATGCATACACACATACACTCGCACAAATACTTGCATTCACTGAAATTCATCAGCACAATCATCAGAACAGTATTTTTTGGAAACCAATAAGCAGATAAATGTATTCGGGCGAAAGTGTGTGTGTGTAGACATCTACGCGCACAAACACTTGCGTGCGCACGCATTTTTCTGTTTACTGGTTTCCAGCAGATATTGTCCTCATGATTGTGGCGATGAATTTCAATGAATGCAAGTATCCGTATGGATATGTGGTGCTTTAACGTGTATGCGTGTATGTGTTACATATGTGTATTTATCTTTGTGCACGTAGTTGTATGCAGAGCTAATCCGTATGCATGTTTGCTTCTATTACCAATATCTTTCTCTTCATATATCTGAGCCCGTGTGCGCGCTTGTGTGTTATTTGTGTACTAACTATTACACACATACACGTATGTTTGTAT
>NC_068986.1:110051020-110056299 GCF_001194135.2 Octopus bimaculoides
ATATATGTATATATATACACACATAGACACACGTGCGCGTGTCTATCTGCTTAACCAATCAATGGTCTTTTGTGCGTAGATGTTAGAAATAAAGTTACAGTGATATTTTGCAAAGCTAAGGTTTTTGCCTTAAAAAGCAAACGCTCTGTGTTTGAATCTTGCATCGTCGTTATTGACAATTACTATTTCTGTTGAGCGAAGTTGCTTAGCAAAGTGGAATAATATAATTACTGCCATGTCTCGATAGTTACAGATGGGGTTCGTGCTAGTGATTGTGATGGCGGTGGTGGCAGCAGTGGTTGAGGTGGCGATGTCTCTGGTGGTGATGTTGGTGGCGGTGGTAAGAGGGGTTGTGTCGTTGACTGTGCTGGCAATGTGATGGTGGTCGGGTAGAAGCAAGGAAGAGGCTTTGAGACTGCAGATAATAAAGGATAAATAGTTGTATATCAAAATGCGTATATATAAACGTACATATGTAAGTAACTGTGTATATATGTATGCACGCATGTACATTTCTATGTATTCGTGAATTCGTATACATATGCATATGTATATATATATATATATGTGTGTGTGTGTGTACATATGTATGCATATTTATAAGTATATATATATATATATATATATATATATATATATATGTGTGTGTAAAACTATGTGCATGTATGTGTAAATATATACACAAATAATATATATACATATATATATATTTGTAGATGAATACAAACACAAACACATACACAAACTTTGACGGTCTTATATACACACATATATATTTATGCGTGTATTTTGATGATATTGTGCTATGTCAAAATAAAAGAAATAAATAGAGCGAGAAATTAGAGAGAAAGAGAAAAAGGGAGAGAGAGGTATGTCTAAACCGAGAAAGAGAATACTTTTATGGAAAATGGCGATGGGTAAAGGAAGGTGAATAATAGCAGCCAGAAGATTGTTGAAAACGAAAGTGAAAGTAAATGATGAGATAAGATTGTACAAAAACTAGATTGAGAGTGTCTGGAGAGAATAAAGAGCGATGGGTTACCTAAAGGGAAATATGCTAAGACGAATCTGTATATGATGTCGCTCGATATAGTTTCAGATGGCTAAATTATAGAGTGAATATAGAAGATTTATTAGTTATAATTATAGAATATCGCCAAATATGGGTTACTATTCAAATATGGGATGAATCAACCACGAGAAAACTAATCTAGTTAGGAGAGAGCAGACTTGTTCCTTACAAAGTAGAATATTTCTTTATATATTACAATCGAGAGAGAAAGAAAAGTATGAACAAAACGTTTGATATTTGTCGTTTTTTATTTTTAAGCTGTTATCATGCTTTTTTTTTAGGAGAAAATAAAATTAGGAATATATCATATTTCTATATTTCTATATGTATTACGAGTACAACAATGCATGTTTGCCATTTACACACGCACATAATTCATACACACACACACACATACATACATTCTTAAGAGAAGTCGACTTTCATATATTTGCCGGCTCTTTTCAATGACAATAAACGAAAATAAGTTTTAGAGCATCTTTGTATTAATCAGTAGGTTAGGATTTTAAGCAACGTTTTCTAAAACGAAGCAGATTATGTGTCGTTTTTCCTGAGGTCGTCTTATCACAAAGATCGTTACGGCTGCTACAATTCTGAGCAAGAAGAAAACAGGGAAGTCTTGTCAATAATAGAAACGAAATAAGTTTTGAAACCACATTGCTTAAATGAATAGGCATGTGTGTGTGTGTGCGTGTGTGTATGCGTGCACGCACGGTAGTGTGTGTATGAATGAGAGAGAGAGATAGGATCCTTGAAGGTATAATAGTGTCTACATTAGGAGCAACTATCACAACCTAGAGATTTAAACAACCTCTTTTAGATTAAGCAGATTTTATGCAGTTGTCCGGAGGTCTTGTCACCAATAAGATTAACAGCCAATTCTAGAGCAATTCTGTAAAGAAACTTAAATGCAAAAGTAATTCTTGCCTCTGTACATGTTCAAGATAAAATACATTTGAGATAACATATCACACAATATTTCTTATCTTCAAACTTAAAGGTCTTGAAAATTGTCACTGTATTGTCGTAAAGAGTGAGAAACATGGAAGGACGAGTGTACGGGGTATCAGAAAACCAGACTATGTCTCAGTCGTCTGTATCTAGAGTTTTGTAAATCTACAACCAAGACACATAATTCTTAACGGTTTACAAAAAATATATTACAAGAATATAAGGATCCTTATTGCAAAGAAAGTTACAACATTGTAAGAGACGAAAAGTTGTTCACAAGGAACGATAACATTAACATATCCTGTTGGTTTGCGCCGGGTTACAAGGAGACTAAGATCCATACTTACGATTGTATGACTATGACGCTAGCTTGAACAGCACAAGCGAAAACCACGACAGTAGATGGCGCTTCAATAAAGTTGCATAGGCTACTAAACAGAATACAGTACCTGGATGCAGATGTAGTTACAAGTTGTTTATGCAGCAGAAACGTGCGTTGGATACATTTAAATCAAATATTGTGTATGATTGAATGTAGAAATAGAAAAAAAAAACGCAGATGTATTCATCTCGATATTCATTGTAATTGTCTTATCTATCTTTCTTTCTCTCTCTTTCTCTCTCTCCCCCTCTCTCTCTCACTAAGTCTGTCTGTTTCTCTGTCTGTTTCTCTGTCTGTCTGTCTATCTCTGTCTCTGTCTATCTGTCTGTCTGTCTGTCTCTGTCTCTGTCTGTCTGTCAGTCTGTCTGTCAGTCTGTCTGTCAGTCTGTCTGTTTGTCTGTCTGTCTGTCTGTCTGTCTGTCTCTCTCTCTCTCTCTCTCTCTCTCTCTCTCTCTCTCTCTCTCTCTCTCTATATATATATATATATATATATATATATATATATATATTGTTTTAGGGAAAAGAACCAAAGTTCATGAACTCATCGATGAAAATCCACTGTCACATATAGAAAAATTAATATGTAAAAGCACAATAAATAAGTATAATATAATACAAAGTAAATATAAGATAATGATAATACAACGACTACACGTGTTTCATAACCGAAGTTTCAAATAGAAAAAAATATTTAAATCGATTAATACTATTGAAAATCAATTCTATTCAAAAATATAGCTAATCTTCAGGTCAAAATACAACAACAATAATAATAATAATAATAATAAAAGAATGTATATATCAACCAACAATAAATAACAAATGAATGTATATAAAATACTTATTATATTAAGATAGAAAAATATTATTAAAAATACCAAACTTATAAACGTTCCATAATTAACTTTACTTTTATTATAATATAATCTAACAGGAATATTATATGCAAAAAACTAATTTTGAAATTTTTATAATTTTGATAATTTTGCAACTGGGGGACTTCATAGAAAGTTAAAGAAAGGCATAATATATCCTACCCATAAAGGGGTTGGCAGAGCGGATCCTAAAAAATGTAGATCTGTCTCTCTCTCAACTCCGATGTCAGCAAAGTCATGGAATGCAGTGGCAAGAGGAGACTGATCGCGTTCCTCGAAGATAATGGCTTAATCCCTGACACCCAACATGGTTTACACTCCGGAAGAAACTGCCTTACACAGCTTTTGCAGCCTTATATCTGGGTATTGAAACAACTAATGAATCGCTCAAACGAGGATAAGATATATCTTGACTCAGTAAATGTCTTTGAGAAGGGCGATTAGGGGATTAAATGTCACAAGCAACGAAAACTCGATATAGCAGGAACACTGGAAGAGCGGGTACATGCCTTCTTAAAATACAGAAGCCAGGCAGTGGCAGCAATGGGTCCCTCTCCAAGGAGACCATAACAGAAAGTGGAGTACATTATTTACATTATTTACATTTGACGGATATTTTTCCTCATCTTGTTTGTTGTTAACACAACGTTTCGGCTGATATGCCCTCCAGCCTTCATCAAGATTCTGAGTTCGAGTCCAAGCAATGACCTGAATAATAATAATAATAATAATAATAATAATAATAATAATAATAATAATAACAACAACATCGAAAAATACCGTAAGAATGAGAACCCAGGCTGGAAATTTTCCCAAGACACCTGCTGAAAGCTAGAGGGTATATCAGCTGAAACGTTGTGGTAACAAGAAACAAGAAGAGGACAAATATCCGTCAAATGTAAATAATGTACATAATTTCCCATCTTTAAATATAGAACTGTAGGGAGTGGAGTGCCTCAAAGAAATGTATTGGTGCCGCAACTGTTCATGGTGGATCTCTCGGCCATGCCATCAGTTGTGCAGCGAGCCAAACTTACTAGCTATGCCGACGACACAAAATGTAATACAAGCAGCCCAGAAACCTTCCGATCTTAATCTACAGGAAGACCTAAATGCCATACGTAAATGTGCTGGAGAAAATAAGATGCAATCTAATGCGAGTAAATTCCAAGCCTCCCGCTATCAGTTAGCCACTGCTCACATGCCACAACACTTTGGACAAAAACGATAGGCATAGTGAAGTACAGCGTGTAATCTGGTGATTGATATGAATAACAAAGCTTTGTTTCACGCACACATCACCAAGATGGTGCCAAAGTGCAAACGAATGGCCGGCTCGATTCTGAGAACTTTTCGAACAAGTGACCAGGAAACTATACTGGTTCTACGAAGGACATTTGTATTCAACTGTCTGGACTACTGTTCTCAAATGTGGCCACCCCACAGTGTCAAATTGATAGCTGAACTTGAAGCCAGGAAAATAGCATCAATAGAACTGCTGAGTTACAGGGAAAGATTGAAAGAGCAACGACTGAACTCCCTGGAGAGAAGACAGGAGAAGTATGCAGTTATATACGTTTGGAATACACGCAATGGTATACGGCTGGAGAGGTTGGCACCAAACATTGGCATTAAGAGCTATATTGACCCCCGAACTGGACTTCACTGCTCTCTTCCAAAGGTCCTATGTATCCCGTATGGAATAAGGACCACGTAGTGCAGTATCTTGAGATTCAAGGGCCCACAGCTTTTTAATGTCTTGCCAAAATAACTCAGGGATCCTCATGGAGGATGGGATAGACGCTTTCAAGAAATAACTTCATCTGCTGACCAAGGTCCCAGATAAACCTACATTACAGCATGAAACTCAAAAAAAGGACATCTCTGAAGAACTTCCTCCTTCACCAATCGCATATAAATGGCCACTGAAAAGGTGATCGCACTGGCGGTGCTCCAGTATCGCCACAGCTATTTGACTGAAGCATATAGGAGAATATAT
>NC_068986.1:110056823-110057047 GCF_001194135.2 Octopus bimaculoides
GCCATCTTGGTCACCACCACCGACAACAGCGACATAAATAAGAAATACCAATAATATCGCTATTGTATATATAAGAACAATAACAGTAATAGCAACAACATCAACAATGATAGCATTAGCGACAATATCTACAATTCTTTGCATAATTGAGCAATTCTTTTTAATAATGGATTCCATCTTCGATAGCAACGTCAGCAGCACCATAACTGCCACCACTACCCCCC
>NC_068986.1:110057057-110061046 GCF_001194135.2 Octopus bimaculoides
ACCAGTGTCATGATCATCATCAACGTTATGAATAACAGTACTATGAAGAATTAGAAAACCAAAAGAGAGAAAAAAAAAATCACACAAGAGAAACGACTTTCAAAATCCGAATATTTTTTTTTTGTTAAAAACTGTAAAACGGAAACAGAGAGGAGAAGGAAGCAGAGGACTCATGCACTAACGCATGCGTACAATTTATATGCACACATGTCTCAACACCATACATACACTCACATCAATACTCATATGTGCACATACACACATGTAACAACACGCATGCGCACATGTATATGGCCCTTCAAACGTTACATATATAGAAATACACGTATATAATGTTCACTCCGTCGGTTACGACGACGAATTTAGTTCATGCAATCAACTGGGCAGTCGACTCCTGAAAGTAACGTGTGGGTGGTTGAGAACTCCACAGACATGCGTACCCTTAACGTAATTCCCAAGGAAATTCAGCGTAACACACAATGTGACAAGGCTTGGTTCCTTTGAATTACAGGTATTATTCATCTTTTCCTCCTGAGTAGACTGGAATTTATGAAATGGAGTATGCTACCCAAGACACAACGCGCTTTTCAGGGTCGATAAATAAAGTACCTGTCAATAACAATGCATTGGTGTATTTACTAGGGCGTCTGATTGGATTCTTGCCGGAGTTGCTTCGGACACTTGCATTTGGGCTCAAATTCTATCTAAGAATTTGGACCCCACCGATATCAACGGCCCTCATGCAAAGAGGAAAGGTATCAACACAGACAAGATTATAAATGATATAGCCGGCACCTATGTCTCTCTACTCGGGCAGTTCTACGGTGATCTCAACCCAGCTTTGCTATGAATACCGAAATACTGGAGACAACAGGTAACCACTGACCATACAACCGATACCGGCGCCGATGACAATCACGTATTCTCTGTCATATAATATGGTAAAGTTAACCGTACCCTTGTACGACGTCTTGTTAAACACCGATCTTTTTCTTAAGGAGTAGCTGCTGTGTGACCCAGCAGCAGCAACTGAGGGTACAGCAGCAACAACAGAGTACTCAGCAGTAATGGAGAATAGAGCAGCAGCAACGGAGGTACAACTGCAGCAACGGAGGTACAACTGCAGTAACGGAGGTACAACAGCAGCAACGGAGGTACAACTGCAGCAATGGAGTACGCAGCAGCAGAAATGAAGGACTTAACAGCAGCTATGGAGTACAAAGTAACAGGAATGAGATACACAGCAGCAGCAACGGAGGACACACTGCAGCACGTCTTCTTCTCCTGTTATTCACATAGACGACACATGAATCTTTTAATAGCATTAACACATTTCAATGTTGTAGCAATTTCTTTTTCATTCATTTACTACGCGTTTGTCCTATGTTCTAAGCAATGGTCTATCTCGAATATTACACTCTCTTATTTTTGATAAATAAGTGTTTGCTTCCCTTCTCCATTTTACGAAACATTTTTCTACAGTCACCTAATACGTTCTGGTGGGGTCAGTTATCATAAGGAGATTAACCATTTACAGAAGAATCTTGTCGGGATTAGCAATTGGAATTTTAAATCACAGAACGAAGAAGATGCTCAGAATATACACATTTCATTTTATTTTCATTTGTTTTACTCATTATAAATGTCTTAAAATTTCTAGTCATAGGTAAACACGTATAGCACCATTTCATTCTTTCTTGAAATCGCCAGCATGGCATAAAGCAAAAACACATTAAACTAAATTAAACATTTATTGAAGGAAGTCATTTCTTACAGATGGAAACTATTTACAGTTTAGGAAATACCTGTAGAGTGATTTTCTTATATTTTTCCACCTTTGTCTTCATAGATTGTCAATATTTGATACTTAATAGTTCTCTACTGTTTTTGCCAGGTATAAAGTCAGTTATTCACGATATGGTGAATCTAACAACAAACCAATAATACCCAGCTTTTTCTTGAGGCGCCGAGCGTGGCCACTATTGTGCCTCACATGACTCACTGAGACCGTCCTATTTTAGGCCTACTTTTTAAATATGTCTCTCTCAAGACACCATTAATTAAAAAAAGAAAGAAATGGATCGATGCTGTCAACTTAGAACGGGGAATAAACTCAGATTTAAGCATTTGGCACAGCTGAGTGCACATTCAGCCTGTTTTGGCGATAGAATCAAGTAGAAGGTTCGCCGTCGTAAATGACGGAGTACACGTTAGATACAGCACATACACATCTATATTAAATATTTATATTAACAAGGCAGATATATCTTTTATCTTTTACTCTTTTTTCAGTCGTTACATTGCAGCCATGCTGCGACAACATCTTGAAGGAATTTTGTAGAATAAATCCACTCTACTAGCTATTCTTTCACTAAAACTGGTACTTATTCTATCGGTGCATTTGAAGAACCGCTAAGATACGAGGACATAAATAGGCCAACACCGGTTGTTAAGTTGTGGCGGAGGACAAACACAGTCTTTCTTTCACAAGGCTTTGGCCAACCCGAGGCTATAGTAAAATAAACTTGCCCATCACGTCACCCGAAACCATGTAGTGGGAAGGAAGCTTCTTAGTACACATATGGAAAAAAAGTTTCAGTCATTGAGACTTTTTCAACTGTAAGTGTGGAAAACAATTAAATTTTGTAAAAATTAAATGAAAAGTTTTTTTAAAGAATATTTGCATTGTATTCAAATACAAGGGGCATTTAGTTTCTGCTTGTCTCTGTCTCTCTTGTTTACTCTTGTGGGTTCGAGGTCGTTGTGTACACACACACACACACACACACACACACACACACACACACACACACACACATATATATATATATATAAATGCATATAAAACCTATATAATTGCATATAGAAATGAACATAATAAATACATAATAAACAAGCTACGTGCGTGATGTTTGAACTTTATATATTTATGCATTCGCACTCATACTATGCTTATGGCAGACACACATACACCTACATAAACACACATTACTAAAAATACAACCATCATTACATATGAAGCTCATTCTCTCTCTCTCTCTCTCTCTCTCTCTCTCTCTCTCTCTCTCTTCTTCCACTAATTTTTCCTTCACATCCTCTCATTCTTTGTCTTTCTCGTTTTTCATGTCTCTCTTTGTTCCTTCCTTCCTTCCTTCCTTCCTTCCTTCCTTCCTTCCTTCCTTCCTTCCTTCCTTTCCTTCCTTGCTTCCTTCCTTCCTTCTTACATTTTTAAAGATATCTATCTATCTATCTATTATCTATCTATCTATCTATCTATCTATCTGTCTATCTATATCTGTCTGACTGTCTGTCTGTCTGTCTCCCCCTCTCTCTATATATTCATATATCTACACACACACACACACACACACATACACACGCATATATATATATATATATATGTATATATATGTATATATATATATATATATATATATATATAAATACTAACATTGGTGTGTCTATACAAATTAACACATAACATATAAACCCATAATGCACATACAACCTCCCTCACACACACACGCACACGCACAGACACACACACACATACATTCACACTCACGTACACACACATATACACTTACACAGTCAGACCCATACGCAGAGAGATACACAGAAACGAGCTAATAACCTGCAAGTGAGGATTGTTATATTTTTTTGCTTCTCTTTATTTCAAATCAAATTGTCCACTTGAACAAGTTGGAAGTTTTATAATTAGAGTCAGTAAATTGGAAAATATACAAGAGAATTGAGTACCCATAAATGTACATATATGTATACTGTCAACACACACAGTGGATGCATGTGTGTGTGTGTGTGTGTATATATATATATATATATATATACGTGTGTGTGTGTGTGTGTGTGTGTGTGTGCGGGTGTATGTATGTATGTATGTATGTATGTATGTATGTATGTATCTCTCCCTTTCTTTGTCTCTCTTTCTCTCACTCACTCGCTCTCTTTCTGTGTGTATATATATATAT
>NC_068986.1:110061447-110063714 GCF_001194135.2 Octopus bimaculoides
TATATATATAAAAGATCTGTTGTTATTTAGAGTTATAATAAAGTAAAAACTTAACGTTGAGCACAATTACTCAATATTTCTTTTTTTTTATAGAGTACATTATATATTGATCATACTTTCACAAGAACAGTGGAGACTCTGACTTCGGATTTTCAGTTTACAAACTTTCGCTTGACAGTCTGGTAAAATCTGAAATTAGTAACCGAAATCTCGAAAAAATTGTGAACTGTGTATATATATATATTGTGAACCATATATATATGTACAGGGGTTGGACAAATTAATGGAAACACCTTAAAATTTCAAACAAATTTATTCTAATATGGGGCAGATTCGCCTTTGGCAGTAATTACAGCTTGAAGTCTACGAGGTATGGACTCGTACAAAGTCTGAATTGTTTCCAAGGGAATTTTTTTCCGTTCTTCAGTTAAAACAGTCTCCAGTTCTTGTAGTAATGACGATGGAGGATATCGATTCCTTACTTGTTTTTCTAAAATGCACCATAAAGGTTCAATAATATTGAGATCTGGGGATTGTCGTGGCCAGGTAATATGTTCAACTTTACTACAATGTTCCTCGTGCCATTCAGTAACAACTTTAGCTGTGTGTATTGTTGCATTATCATCCTGAAAGATTGCGTTTCCCCCCGGAAACAGTTCCACAACCATAGGATGAATTTGATAAGATAAAATGCTTAAATAGTCTTGACTATTAATTTTGCTATGAAGGGAAATTATTGGGCCAGCAGATTTCCAAGATATATCCTTCCTGATCATCATAGATCCCCCTCAAGTTTAACAGTTGGATGAAGGCAGTCTGGGTCAAATGCTTCTTTTGACTGTCTCCACAGGTATACTCGGCCAGTGGTCGGAAATAAGATAAAGGATGACTTGTTCGAGAAAATAGCATTCTTCCAGTGATCTGTAGGTACAAAAAACTATCAGCTGGATGATGGAGAGGTTTTCGGAGGATGGCGAGAAAGATTGTCGGAGGTTGGTACGTACGTATGTATGTATGCATGTATGTATGTATGTATGCATGTATGCATGTATGCATGTATGTATGTATGTATGTATGTATGTATGTATATGCACAGATTTGTATGTCTGGTTTTATGTATGCATTCTCATACATGTAGTTACATATCTAGACATGCTCATATACATTTAAATGATAAACCTCTGTAAAGTTTTACAAATTTTCCCAGTTCTAGTGATGCATTGGATCTGTCGGGTTTTGAGAAGCTTAAGTTCTCAAGATTGGTACTTGGTCAGTGTGTTACATATCACAGTGACCCCCAATATTACAGGTAATTTGTAATCTGGATAGATTAACTGCAGATTTCTTAATAGTTCAGCGTAGATATTTCCTGTTTTGCTTAAGTCTAACTTCCTGTTAACATTCGCTGGGCAGCTGATTTCCACCACCGTACCCTGTTTCTCTTCCCAACCCCAAGTCACTATGTCAGGTCTATTATATTTATATTTTATTCAGGTTTTCACCTGGACATTCCACAAGCACTTTTTTCTTTATTAAGGGTGGATATGGCTTCTATCATAATGTGGGTTTCTATTTCTTTCGCCTCGGTGTTATCCCTGCAACGGATCTCATTATGCAGTGTCCTAGCTACAACATCAATTGCGATGTGATGTAGCGGTCACGAACCCAAGAGAGGCTTCGCTACATGTCAATTTTACTATCTTCTTGAAATCTTCGAGAAACACACATGTGCATGGTGTTCTCTTTTGTTTGTATGCATGCATGCATGCATGTATGTATATATAAATTCAGATTTGTCTGTTTGGTTTTATGTATATCTTCTCATGCATAAACTTGTATATCCAAACTTAATCATGTATACTTAGATGATAAACTTATGGAAAGCTGTACAGAATTTTATGTATGTATGTATTTATGTATGTATGTATTTATGTATGTTATCAATCAGTTACATTTCTGTATTTCTTGTCCATAGAGAAAGAGCCGGACTCTAACATAGATTCAATGCTCCTTCATTGGAACTTTTATCAACATCATCTAGGAATTTGTGCATGTGTGTGTGCAGTATTTAGTGTTAGTGTATGCGCAGATTTGTATGTTTGTTCTATGGATGCGTTTTTATGTATATATTTTCATGTCTAGATGCATGCATATGTATTTATGTGCTAAATTTTTGGAAAGTTTTACATATCTTTACAGTTCCATTGATGGCTTGAATCTGTAGTCTTCTAATCAGCCTTTTTCTTTCAGGTTTTGAGAACCCTAAT
>NC_068986.1:110064034-110065077 GCF_001194135.2 Octopus bimaculoides
CTGTACACAGTTTCTCTTTGTCCCAGATTACTATATCCGGTCTATTATGTCTGCACTTTATTGAGGTTTTTATTGGGACATTCCACCAATACTCTTTCATATTGTGAGTGGTAATGGCCTCTACCGCATTATGGGTTTTCATCTCCTTAGCCCTGGGGTTATCCTGTCGGCGGATTTCATTGTACAGTGTCTTGGTCACAACATCATGTCTCATAGGTAGGTAATACCGTGATGACATTTTTGGACAGCTGCTGATGATGTGGGTGATATCTTCGATACTGATTCCACAGAGTCTGCATCGATTATTACATTGTGGCGCTTTGCCCGCCTCTCTGTCCCGTTTGCTTTTTAGGAATTTGGTTGCTATTTCTTGTTCTTGTATGTATGTATGTATGTATGTATGTATGTATGTATGTATGTGTATGTATGTACGTATGTATGTATTTATGTGCTTTTAAGCATATGTATTGTTTTATAAACAAGCACATATACAAATGTATTTGTTTCTTTGTTTTTGTGTTTACATAGTAGATTTTAAAAACATATTTCCATTTTCAGTGTTAAATGCATGGAGGAACACACGGAGACATATTTAGACACATATATAAAGGGACTTATACATGCATTTATATAATCACACATACACAGACAAACACAGAAGTAGAAGGAATGATGAATTCGAAGATGTAAGAGAAAAAAGGGAGAGAGAGAGAGAGAGGGGGAGAGCGAAGGAGAAAGAGACAGAAAGTAGGAATAAAGGGGACGGAGAGAAAAGTAAAGTATTTGGGAGAGAAAAGACGTAGAATAGAGTCTCTGTGGTTAAAACTGAGAGACGGAAATATTAAAGAGCCAACTAAAGGGAGATAAATAAGGAAGCTAATTCAATAAGGGAATTTGTATGTATTTGCGTACACACACTTTGCGTACACACACACACACACACACACACACACACACACACACACACACACACACATATATATATATATGCATGTATATATATGCATATGCATGTATGTGTTTATGTGTGTGTGTATATGTAT
>NC_068986.1:110065160-110067660 GCF_001194135.2 Octopus bimaculoides
TATATATATATATAATATATATATATATATATATATATATAGAGAGAGAGAGAGATACACACACACATATATGTATAAACATATCTACATATATACATATCGGTACACACACACACACACACACACACACACATATTGGATATACACGAGGAGAAAGAACCACTATATACAAATATATGTTTAAATGATGATAAATTCGTTGCGAGAAAAGAGCGAGAGGAAGAAAGAGAGGGGAGAGAAATAATAGAGAGAGAAAGGGCAGAGGTGGGAGAGAGAAAAAGAAGAAAAGGTAGAATGAAATAAAAAAGACAAAATTAAGACGACGATGAACGGGAACACATCTAAGAAGAAGAAGAAGAAGAAGAAGAAGAAGAAGAAGAAGAAGAGCAACAACAACAACAACAACAACAACGACAACAACAATAACAACAGCAAGAACAACAACAATAAAGCTTGACGAAGACGAAGAAAAATGTGCAAAATGGCGTCGAAATAAAGAGAATTAGTAATGGCTGGAGGGTGGTTATATGTCGGTAGGTTTATGAAGGGCGCCAAGAGCCTCAAATTAGTGCATCAATGAAGGACGATGGGCATTTGTTGTTAACGAGCTGACAAGCTTATCTCTCAGCTGCTTCAACTTTCACTAACAATCACTAAATCACATTGACTTTCCTTAACAATCCACTTAGGGAGATTTCTTTTTGCTTTCATTATTTACTTTTAAAAGAAAGAACTAGTTTATGAAAATGCTTTTCGTTTTTCTTTCTTTTCTTTTTGAATTAGATAACGAGGAAAGAGGCGAGAAAGTGAATAAAGACGGATTGGGAGGAGGAGGAGGAGAAAGAAGTAAGAAAAGGAAAGAACTAGAACGAAAATTGATGAGAGAGATAAACATGGAGTGTTATAAACGTAAATATCCATATACTTATATACTCATACATGTAGCTATATGTGTGTGCCTGTGTATGCACATGTGTGTGTGTGTTTGTGTGTGTGTGTGTTTGTGTGTGATTGCACATATGTGTGCTTAACAAACATGACTGTGTGGTTAAAAAAATCATTTCGGAGTTATGTGTTTCTGAGTTCGATCCCACGAAGCGACCAGATAAGCAAATATTTTCTAACGTAGCCTGGGATCTCGAGAAAAGAAATTGATAGAAATTCTATAGAAACCTTCCACTATTTCAATCCAACGAGATTTTCAAGACCAATATGTACATGCTACTATTTATAGCTTTGTCTGCTTCAAGATCCATCTGTTTCACTCTTCTTCCTGTTTTTGAATCCTTTTGACTTAATGTTTCTTATCTTTTACTTGTTTCACTCATTTGACTGCGGCCATGCTGGTGTACTGCTTTGAAGTGTTTTAGTTGAACAAATCGACTCCAGGACTCCTTTTTGAAACCTAGTACTTATTCTATCTTATTTGTTGGTGAACCGCTAAGTTATGGGGATGTAAACGCACCAACATCAGTTGTCAAGCGATGGTGGGGACAAACACATATACGAAGACACACACATAGATATAGATATATGTACAAATACGAAGGGCTTCATTCAGTTTCCATGTACCAAATCTACTCTGGATGCTTTGGTTGAACCGAAGCTATGGTAGAAGACACTTGCCCAATGTGCGACGCAGTGGGACTGAACCCGGAACCATGTGGTTAGGAAGCAAGCCCTTACCATACTGCCACGCCTATATATATGAGTGCGTGTATTTGTGTGTGTGTGTCTAAAAGAAATACATGTGGATATTTTTGTTCAACTGACAAGCGACTGAGCATGTCCGCATCCATTGTGTTTCTGTTTTTCTTTCCTGCATTTCCGAATGGTATTTTCTGTCCCTTATGCTAGAATTCAATATATATTCTCATCCAATAAAATCAATGTTGAGGAAGTACAAAGAAGAAGCTCCAGAGTTTATGATTAAACTCTCAATATTGTAACCTGTGAAATGAAATAAATAAGAGAGTTTAACAAATTTAAAGAATGTTTTCTTTCAGCTTCGTTTCTCGAATCAGTAAAGAAAATAATACTGAGAAAAAGATTGTGTTTCTGAATTACATACAGAGAAATGCACCGAAATTCACGTTTCGATTTTGTGCATGTAGAAATGGTAGAATTATAATTGGAGATATGAAACATGTAGTACGGGAGAAAGTATTTAATAAGCAGGTCACCCATTGGTTAGGTGGTGTTAGAGCTATTAACTTTGCATCGTGCGTTCCGTTCTCAGACCGTTCATTTGAGGAAGGAATTTCATTTCATGTGACATTTATTCATTCGAAAATGAGTTCCAGCCGCATTTCGGAGATTAATTCTACAATGCACTGATGGCCCATTCAGCGCATAATCTTGTACGTATGGAAACAGCAAGAAACTCCAGTTTAATCCGCCTGTAGTCGCGATACAATCTTTAAAGATGGATATAACTCTCATTCATTTTAGATCGAACTATTAGGCGCCAACCTGGTAGAGCTGTTTGAGCCGGGGAGAA
>NC_068986.1:110069384-110071054 GCF_001194135.2 Octopus bimaculoides
GTGTCAGCGTGTGTGTGTGTGTGTGTGTGTGTGTGTGTGTGTTGATGTAAGTTTGTGTTATGTGGTCCATCTGTGAAACACACACACACACACACATATAGATATTAATGCTTCATGTTGCTTCTTCGTTTGTATGCTCGAATATGATTATGTATGTACAAATACACATACTATCGAGCACACACATACACACATATCTCTGTGTGCGTACCTGTATGTGTGCGTATGTTTATACATGTACATACATGCATGCATTCATGTATATATAAGTGTGTGTGTGTGTGTGTGTGTGTGAGTGTGCGCGCGTGTGCTTGTATGTGTGCGTGTGCTTGTATGTGTGTGTTTGTGCCTGTATGTGTGTGTATGTGTGTGTATGTGTGTGTGTGTGTGTGTGTGTGTGTGTGTGCGCACGCGCGCGCGCTAATATAGTCTATTAAAATGGCCGAAAAGCTGCAAATGAACATTGGCTTCATTCCTATGGGGAGGTAAGCAAGCATTTCAAAAGCGATATTAATTATCGTTGTACATACTTGAGGGTATCTTTATAAAAAGAAGCAGTCAAAAGCATAGGTGTTGGCGGGGTTATTTCGGTGACAAAGGAAAAGCGAAACGTAACTAGATTCTCAATTAACCTTCATAGCGCGGTTGGCTTTCAAAAGGATGGGTTGTTTCGTTTCCTTATAGATTTATACTTCTTCATTCTCGAAATTGTGATGAGCTGGCAAGATCCTTAGTGCGTCGGACAAAATGCTTAGTGGCATTTCTTCCAGTTCTTTATGTCTCGAATTTAAATCCGCATCGAGATTAACTTTGAATTTCACCCCTACAAGTTGATAAAATAAAGTACCAGTCGTCTACTGGGGTCGATGTAATCGACTTGTCTCTTTCCATCAAAACTTATTAGCCTTGGACCCTGGAATGGACAAGCATTCTCTTTCGCCACAACTTTCTCTCACTCTTTCTTCCTGTTTCTTGAGTAACGCTGCGATGAACTGGCGTCCCGTTCAGCTGGGGGAAACACATACGCCATAGAAACCGGGAAACCGGGCCCGTAAGCCTGGCTATGCTTTAAAAGGGGCGCATAAATAAAAATAATGTTACAAGAAATATTTTCTCTTTCGTTTCTGCATCTGGTTTGCAAATTTTTTTATGTGAACTTTTTTGTGTCGTATATCGGGAAGGTCATTATATCGATAATAAACATACTCACTGGTTCTATTTCATTTCTTTGTTATTTATTCGTCATTTGATTTACTACTTAACCAGTTAACTGATCGATAGATCTTATAGACAGACAGAGGATTTAAGGCAAACCTGGATTGAGACGGAATGTTATTCCTGAGGTCGAGAATAGCAACGAAAGGACTGACAAACCTAACTGATTTATCGATTAACCAAATAATTGATCAAGCAATCGATTAATTAGTTAAACAACTAATCGATTGACAAATAACTAATAACCAAGCAACATAGAACCAGTGCCTGTGTTTACTGTTAGTGAAACGACTCTTCCGAGATACAAGACACTATCAACCACATGGTTCTGGGTTCAATCCCACTGTGTGGCACCTTGGGCAAGTGTCTTCTACAATAGCCTTGTGAGTGGATTTGGTAGACAGAAACTAAATGAAGCCCGTCGTATATATATATATATATATATATATATATAT
>NC_068986.1:110071167-110083907 GCF_001194135.2 Octopus bimaculoides
ACACGGAGAAAAAAAATTGAATAGTATTCAGTCAACGGTCAATATATATATATATGTGTGTGTGTGTGTGTGTGTGTGTGTGTGTGTGTGTGTGTGTGTGTGTGTGTGTGTATGTGTGTGTGTGCGTGTGCATGTGTGTGTGTATATTCGTGTGTCTGCGTTTGTCTCCCTACCATCGCTTGACGACCGATACTGGTGTGTTTACGTCCCCGTAACTTAGCGGTTGGGCAAAAGATATCTATAGAATAAGTACTAGGCTTACAAAGATTAAGTCCTGGGGTTGAATTGTTCGACTAAAGGGAGTGCTCCAGCATGGCCGAAGTCAAATGACTGAAACAAGTAAAAGAATAAAAGAATAAAATAATATGCATGTATGTGTATAAGTGTGTGTGTGGTTTCTTTATTTCCTGTGTACGTTTTAGCCTCATTAACATAGCATTTTAGTTTTTTTAGTTTTTCGAGTTTAATAGTTGTTGTCACTTTTCCGTGGCCATGCTGTAGCAGTGCCATGAAAAAAAATATAATTTATATTTGCATTAAATAAACAGTACTAAATGGTCTATTGCTAAAAGTTGAACATGAGAATTTTCTTGGAAATCTGGTGATTAAATGAGATCAGTGTATAGCCTAGGGGTTGGAATACATTGCGATGTTTTTAAACCAAGTTAACGAGCCTAAGGCTAATATTTGGAGTTTGTTCGTGTCAGTTACAATGGACGACCCGATTACGACATTTGCGTGTTATCTTTACTCCGAAGCTAATATTCACTTTTGATGTCTTAAATTCCATCTCATTAAACTTTACGAATAAAACTTTTTTTTCCTGGTCAGCCAGCAATAAAGAATAAAAGTAAACATAAAAATTGAACTCTACATCAGACTTTCCGACGAGGAAGAAATTTCAATGGAGTAGAATTGTTGAACAAAAGGACAACAATGGAAACGTAAGTCTTTGTAGTGGAAACGCTCGGAGAACAACCTCTCCCGCAACTAATTCTGTACTGGACGACATTATTTTTGTTTTGTTATTAGAAACAAAACCCACAAAAAACAAATAATGCAAAATGAAACGACTGAGAGAGAGAGAAAAAAAAAAAAACAAATACATCATACGATTAAAATCAAGCGCGACATTTAGTGTGTTTTATTAATTAGGAATTAAAGAGTTTTGTGAAAATTAACTCCATTAATTAATGAGAATTAATTGAGATAATAAGAAAAATTTTCATATCTCATTAGGAAGATATGGAGTGGAGCACAGATAACGAGTTACAGGTTTGTGAATATCACTGAGTTTAGAGTTTCTAGCAATGCAACGTTGTCCCCAACTAAAGGCTTGTGCTTACCATTTCATTTCACTGCTGTGAAAGAAAAGAAATTATGTAAAAGTTATTTTATTGATCAAAATAAAGAATATCTATCTATCTGTCTGTCTGTCTGTCTGTCTGCCTGTCTGTCTGTCTGTCTGTCTGTCTGTCTGTTTGTCTGTCTGTTTGTCTGTCTGTTTGTCTGTCTGTTTGTCTGTCTGTTTGTCTGTCTGTTTGTCTGTCTATCCATTCTACGATTTGAGAACGCATTTCATCACCTCAGTTGTCGTCCTAAACATTGACCAACACGGCAACCAACATATTTTCATCTGATCAAATCGAACGTCGATACAAAAGCAATAGCAACTTCTTTTCACATTGAAGAAGATCCAGAAGTGATGACCGAAGAATAACAAATCCTTTATTCATTACCCTCCAGTTAAAAGCCTTTCAGTTGTTAGTCCGCTCAAAATTGTTCCACCTTCCTACTTCTGTTACATGACTCTAACCTCAATGCACTTTTTACGGCTTCGCTGTTAATAACTGTCATAGCAACGAAGTAGCTCGCAGTCGTCTGATTGTGTCTTCTACTTGTACAAACTTCTCATATTATGTTAAAATAAAAAAATCCTGACGATTGATGTTAAACTAAACAAGCTTACCGGCTATAATCTGCTTTCTAGACACACAGTAACATAACCACAACCATTCAAACGCATACACATACACACACATGCGCATATATGTCATCAAATATTCTGTAAGACACAAGCTTGTTTTTAATTTGTACTTTGTGCGTTATATTATTTTCATTGTGAGTGTAACTTTTAATAGTATTTTTAGTAGGTCCCTTGGATATTACTGCTTCGAGTTCTACGACTCAGAACGTGTTCTGTGGTTTCCATCAGTGACCACATGCGCAATAATCTCGATGAACAGGACACCAGTCCCTTACATGGTTACTCATTTACAAGTGACTGGATTGGAGCAACATGGAATGAACTGTTTCCTTCCAGAACACCGACTTCGGTAATGCAAGCCACAGTTTGCTATCATGAGTGAAATAATCTAATCACTAGTCTACGCACCTTCACTTAATATCTTCATCTCCACTTAATGCTTTGAGCTTCATATTTATTCAATTTAGAAATCCCTTCCATTAGATACTATTAGCAGAGCTACAAGAACCAGCTGAGACGCTTATAATCAATTCTTTGTTCCATTCAGATGCGATTATTACCATCTTTTCATTCTGGAGTTGATGTTAGCATTTATACTCTGAAAGTGAGAATGACGAAGTCTTGACCTCACATTATCATAACTCTTCGACCACTGAAAAACTTTTAATGTTTGCACTCCGAGGTCAACTTCGCCTCTCATTCTTTCGGAATCGATATCCAAAGCAGTGGATTAACGGAAATGGTAGAGCACAGGTCTAGATGTCCTTGCAGTATTCGTTTCAGCTATCTGTATTTCTGCAACGATGCCTGTGATGACGCTAGTGTCAAACTGTATTGGTCTCGTTTATCCCTTAGACCTCATCAGTGGTGCAGAGAGAACAGATCTTCATGCATGGACGACGACAGTGTGTCTTCCATAAAATCGCTTGTCCAGGCTTGCATCTTGGAGGGGAGTTTTCCAGATGCGTAAAGACAGGTTTCTGTATGACATTGTTATTGTTGGAATTTATTCTTCACAAGCTTAAAAGCCACACTCTCTGCGGACTTTTAAGGTGTTTTCCATCGGTTGGGGACCTTGTCTATTTCTAGCATTTTCTAGTTACTTGTAGTCTTCAATGTGTTCGTGATCTCTTGGCTTGTGATAGTGGACCGTATCTGTGGTCCACTATTTTCTTCTTGCTTTTATTTTCCCTATTTTTCCTTTGAAAATTTTGTTCTGTTGGTCATGTTTGTTTTATATTCCTACCCAGTTTCACTCAATTTCTGAGGTTGTTGGCATGTCACCTATAGACATGTGGGGTTTTTGTTACTTTGTTTTGTTTGTTGATTTTTGTCTCAGTTTCTGTAAAAAATCTTTTACAATTATTTTAAATTCTGCATTTTCTCGGAAGAAGCGTTCGCGTTTTTCAGACCATCGCATGCGGCACTGATTAAATTTTTCATAAACTTCCATGTATCTTCTTTATTTCTTATGCTGTATTGATGTTTCATATCGATCTTTTGATTTCCCATCTTTGATCTCTCTTTCTCGAATTCACAAATTAGAGAGAAGTATTCTTTTGCTTTCTAATTTTGTTTATTATATTCACTTTCCATTTTGTGGTTTGGGATTTGTCTGGGCGGGGGTTTATATTTGTACGGGTCATTCCCAGTTACCCTGGATATCACTACAGCCGCCGCTGAATAGATCAGGTCGTTTAGCCTCCTTTGATATTATCATATGAATCATAACAACTTATTTTTCTGGGTATGTGTTGATGACGCCGGCCTTCTTCGTACGTTTTAACAATGACTCCACGGCATTTATTATATACTACACAAGGCTGTTTTCGTCTGCTTCGATACAGTCCTGACAACTGCTTAAACCTCTCCCCCCTTTCTTCTGGAAAAGTACAGCCTATCGGTGTCACTCTTAGGGTGGAAGTCTCCGTGTACTGTCAACATATTTCTGGTCTTCGTATCCATTTTCTTCACATCTCCCTTTTGCCATTTTATAATTCCCGCTCCATACCGAAGTGATGCTATCGCTCATGTATTAACTGCTTGGATTTTATCCCATCCAGACAATTTTGAGCGCAACACCAACCTCAGTCTTCGGAAATACGTCATCCTCAGTTGCTTTTTCATTTCCCTGTCCAATACCTCGTTGATATTAGTAGTAGTAGTAGTAGTAGTTGTAGTAGTTGTAGTAGTTGTAGTAGTAGTAGTAGTAGTAGTAGTAGTAGTAGTAGTAGTAGTAGTAATAGTATGTGAAAACTCACAGTTTATTTTGCTGGTTATGATGGAAAGTGTCAACTGTCCACAGCCAGCAGATTAAGGTGACACTTGATTACTGATCATGTTTCAAGAACCCTGCGGAGAATTCTTGCTGTTCCAAGCATTGCTAATTTTTGTAGGTGTTCTACCTTCACACGTGCATCAGTGTTTTTCAGCCATGTTGATAGTTGAGTGTAGATACTTCCAAGTGTTAATGATATCGCGTCTCCTCTCCTCATTGACCACAACCTTCGTATTTCCCACTTAAAATCGTCATAGTTGTTTATTTTTTTTCTTCTTCTTTCACATTGATCCTTTTGTTACCGAGGAATGCTTTGTCAATTGCTAACCAAAGACATGTATTAGACATTAGTCATCATATAGGCGAAAAAGGCGAAAAAACCCACCAGGAACGGCGTGAAGGTAGTATGTAGCTAAGATGTATTGCACCCTGGCCTGAAGGATTTGGCTGAGAACGAACAATGAAGAAGGTAACTTCGTGAACGAAGGGGAGAATTTCAATAGGCCAAAAAAGAAGAAAAGGAGACGCGAAGTGAAGAATGGAACCTTATTTCCTGCTTTAACTGAGGAAAGGTAAATGAAAGTGTTTAGCTATTGCTAAGTGGACGAAGCAAGAAAACAATTTCCATTTAATGTATATTAGAATTCAAGGCAGCGAGCTTGGCAGAAACGTTAGTACGACGGGCGAAATGTTTAGCGGTATTTCGTCTGTCTTTATGTTCTGAGTTCAAATTCATCCGAAGTCAAATTTGCCTTTCGGGGTCGATAAATTAAGTACCAGTTGCGTACTGGGGTCGATTTAATCGACTGGACCCTCCCCCAAATTTCGGGTCTTGTGTCTAGAGTAGAAAAGAATATATCTTAGAATTCCGTTTGGATTTCATTTTATGCTTTTTTTTTTTTTACAATTTTTTTTTCTACATATCTCTATAACTGTATTCTTATCGAAACAGAGCTGTGGCTTATGGAAGCTGTGGCTTATGGAAGCTGTGGCTTATGGAAGCTGTGGATAGTTTCAGTTCCAGCTTCTCAGTTAGCTTAAAACGCTATTTTAATAAGTTGAAGCTGTGCTTTATAACTAAAACGATGTTTTATCTATTATATTATTCCTAGCAAGAATTTCACTTTTTAATATTAATCCGACTGCTCTGTACTTTGCAAATTCTCCCGTTCATTTCTCTGTAGGCTGATTCTTTCTAGTTTCATCTACTTTATCTAAGTATTTGCAGGGATGTGTTTTATCTAATTCACTCGCTGTATCTAATTTAATATTCCCAGTTTGAGTTAATTCACCGATTCATCTTTTCTGCATACTAACGTTGGCAACTTTGCTTAATCCACAGTTATTTTTATCTTATTTTAAGCCATTTTAATAAGTTCTACAACAGGATATTACCAGTTATAAATACTTCTAAGTCATCCATATTTATAGTTTCTCTTTTTTATTCTGATAGCATCTAGAGTGAAGGTGTATGGTCTCCTGGTTAGGTTATAGCATTCACCATCACACGATCGTGATTTCGATTCCGGAAGAAGAATTGTGTTCTTGAGTCAGAAACGTCAAACGATTAATGATGTAACATCAATAATAATTGGTGCTTTTATTTTACAACTTAACTGAGTTGGGAACATGAGTAGAATTACGATTGTTTTACATTTTGGAATAGTTTGCATATTATTTGTATTGAGATTGCTTTATCTATGTTAAATGTCTCCACTCTCTAAAGGTGTTGTATAGAATAAAATACTCTCGGATAATGACGCGAGTCATTCATTTATATTTCATTGCTATTATCTTTACCCGATCTGCTTTTTAACGCTTTACATCCCTTTTGATCGTTTTGTTATACGTTATTACTTTCCGGGTGAGAGAGCAGAACGCTTGTTGTTTTACTTGTTGAATTTAGAGCGCGCATGTCCTTTGTAGGGCTTCTGAGGCCGGTGAGATTAATGCTGTGAAAAGTTCTCTTACACTGTGGCATGTTGACACGTGCAGGCAAGACATAAGCAGGGAAGATATTTTTTCTTTTTTGGTGGCGAGTAGCGGTGAAGAAAGGACTGGGTAAAATTGTTTGTCCAGGACCTGTCGGGATAGACAAAGGAGAACTGCTGGGAGGAGACCTAGTTGAGAATAGCTGGCAAGAGGAAACCAGCTCCTGGGGGAAAGGGCCGTTACAGTAACTGTAGAAAAGAAACTGTAGTCTGGATCAAGTTTATGAGTGATTTTATAAGAATCGTTTGATTTTAGTTTCTCAGGAAATGAGGGACGGAGTTATTTCATGTTAGTCAATGAAAGGATTGTACAGGGTGGATGGGAAAGCTATGTAAGTTGTTGGCAAGTAATGTGTCTGGGGGTTTGTTTTTCTAAATTAATGTTTGGTCTGGTGTGGAATATATTCAGCTTCTTCAAGTTCGTTGAATCATCGTTGTTATCGCTGTTGTTGGTGTTGATATTCATAATCATTATCATCAACCCCCCTCCCCCCACCGCCGACGCCACCATCACCACCACTACCAAAACCAGCACCAGCACCACCAGCACCAGCGCCAGCACAACCAGCATCCCCACCACCACCACCAACACCACCACCGCCGTCGCCGACACCAGCAGCAGTAGCAGCAGCACCACCACCACCACCACCACCACCAAATTCTTCTCCTCTTCCCCCCAATCTTTCTTCTTCATATTAATTATTTCTTCGTCTGTCTTCATATCAATCATTTCACTTCTATTTTGTATTTCTTCACTTTCACCTGACAACAAACTTCTCAATGTTTTTATCCATATTTTCTAACTATTTATGATAATTATTCACTATTCTACCCTGGATAATTCCCTACTCCTAAATGGTTATTTCATAATTAATTTCTAATTGCATAATTAAATCTATAACAATGTCATGAACACTGGTAAATATTTTGCTATGTCAAACATTAGGTTGTGTCTTCTAAACGCAGTTATTCTTCTTCGTTCGTTAGTTTTCTGTTAAGTCTTTCCAGTTCGTTTAAAATCCAGTTGAGATAAATACAACTGTAACTAATTGGTAAGACACAGAGCATTGATAGTTTTGACACTTTTTGCATTTAGCATACTTTTAAGTATCAATCAATTCGATTACATAATATTCGATACAGAATATTTATAATATTCCTTCTTAATCTTTTGTTTTCCTTTGTATGTTGAAATCTGTTCAATTGACTTATTTCTAAATATTTGCTTTCTAATTCTCTTATCACCGCTTCATTCTCTAATCTCTCTCTATATAAAATTCTTTGTCTGCCTGTCTGTCTGTCTGCCTATCTGTCTGTCTGTTCCCTGTACATTCTCAAAAGGCTCGACCAAATCAAATCAAATTTTACAAGGTTATAGTATTAGACTCCCGCGAGTGTCAACATGTAATTTTAGTTTTATTTGAATTAAAACAATATAACATTTTATCTAAAATAATCTTTCTATAGTCAACTATAGTAAAAGACATTTTATACGACGACGGCTACGACGTCACATTTTGTATATAAGTGTGAGTCTGTGAGTGTGTGTATGTGTTTGCGCGTTCTTTACGTACGACATCGTAAAGGACATTTTATACCACAACGACGGCACATTTTGTATATGAGTGTTTATGTATCTGTAAGTGTGTGTGTGTCTGTGCGTTCATTACGTAAATGCATGTCTGTGAGCGTATGTATGTAAGCGTATATGAGAGTGTATATGTATATCAGTGTATGTGTGATTGTCAATTACACTGATGTATACTGGCGATGTGAAAAAGCTATCTGGTCTCTAACTAATGAAATGGTTGATAAACTCAATCATAAATCTCTTCAAAGGTTAACAGGTACATCAGAAATGACTTTTCCATCAATTCACACAAATGTCGATAAAAATCAGGCTTTTCAATACCCTGATGAATTTCTGAACACACTTAAACTCACTGGGAAACCACTGCTTAGGAATCTTACACACCTCGACTGAGTAATGGAACTCGCCTAATTGTAAATTTCATGAAACCCCATGTCCTATGGCAACAACCATAACAAGTAGTCACAAAGAAAATGTCTTTATTCCAAAATTTTCTCTCATACCTACAGATGTTCCATTTGAATTTAAAAGCTTCAGTTTCCAGTCAAATAAAGTTTTGGCATTTCAATTAACAAATCTCAGGGGTCAATCCCTCAAGGCAGTTGGACCTCATCTCTCTCGTGCATGCTTCTCCTACGGTCAACTCTATGGTGGTTGCTCACGAGTTGGAAGCAGCAACAATTTATTCATTTGGATACCAACAAAAAACTACACAATGAATATTGTTTACCCTCAGGTGCTTCAAGATCGACAGCTTTTCAGTTCTAAATTCCATTATAATTACAATGTGGATATTTTAAAATAAAATATAGATATTTATTTTGAAATAATTTTGAAGAAAAATCTATATCTTCATATTTATTGTTTTCTAATCTGAATAACTACAGCAGTACCCCGAGCAACGCCAAATAATTCATCTAGTATTTTATATCTTTTTATCTTTTAAGTCATTGGATTGCGGCCATGCTGGGCTTAGTCCAAAAAATCAGTCCCATTTCTTACTTTTAAGTTTGACAAAGTAGCTGTCATATTTACCGAACCAATAAGTTACCGGGATGTAGACAAACCAACACCAGTTGTCAAGCGTTCGTGGGGAACAAACACAAACACTAAAATGCAATACACACATAAATATACACGACGGCCTTCACTCATTTTCTCGTCAATAAATTTTCTCGCCAACCAAATTTTCTCACAAGGCATTGGTCGCCCCAAGGCTATAACAGAAGATACTTGCTCAAGATGCAGCACGCAGTAAGACTGAACATGAAACCATTAACTACATAACCAAACCTGTAATCTTCTAAATCAATTTTGCTCATTTTAAGGTTGCCTTGGAACATTTAGCTATTTTGAATTTCATCCATGTTTCCCCAGTAAACCCGTGCATCATTTGTAGCTGAGTTTCTACTTGTTTATTTTCTGCCGCATGCACCCTAAAATTGAAAAGCTCCTTTTACAGAGAACGGTTGTCTCCACTTAGCATTTATATCTGAATCTAGTCCCTTCTGTCAATGTCATATTCAGAGAAAATTGTACACAGTATCACTTGGTCTATTTTGAAATGAAATGTTCAACACGTTGTTTGGGATTTCAGTTCACACCAGACCTATGGACGTATGGACATTAAGTATTTACTATGTTTATAATTCGTTCACTTTTATCGTTTTTTATCTGCGAAACGCAAGCGTCTGTCCGTAGGCTCAGTGTAGTGGTAAACCCAAATGCTGTAACTCTGCAGAGATGTGAAATAAACATGCGCTGGGAAGAGAACACTTGACTCTGGTTGCAAACTTTGCCTGAGGACATACTCCTGCAACCTAATTCCTATCATTTGTAGATCAACTAAATTACATATAGTTGTCATGCGCAAATATATGGAGATAGGCAGATATATAGAGAAAGAAGAGAGAGAAGGGAAGTGAGAGAAAGACACAGAGAGAAAGAGAGATAAGAGGAAAGAGAGAAAGTGAAAGAGTAGTGGTGACGGTAGTGGTAGCAGTAGCAGTAGCAACAGCAGCAGCAGCAGCAACAACAATGATAGTAGTAGTAGTAGTAGGCAAATACCATTTTAGCAGGACTTGTAATTGTAAAAACGCAATGAAGATCATCGTCATCATCACCATCATCATCATCATCGCCGTCGTTTTCGTCGTCAGCGTCGAGGTCATTGTCATCAGCCTCCTCTTTTTGCTCATTTTCATCGTCGTCATCATATTCATTACTGTCGCCGTCCTCCTCTTCCTTATTCGCAAGACCCCCACGAAGGCTTCCACTACCACCACCAACACCACCACCACTGCCACTACCACCACCATGTGCATTCTCCTGCGCCGCATCATCATCATCATCATCATCATCATGACAACAAGCGAGAATTGCAACGATTTCACAGCAACTCCAGCATCATCGACATCAGAAACAACAATAGCAACAATAATATTGTCAAAAGCAGAAGTCGCAGGAAAAATTAGCAACAACAACAACAACAACAACAACAACAACAAAAACAATATCGGTGGCAAGCAAAAAGAAGAGTGAACAGCAACATCAGCTACTACTGGAGCAAGAAGAAGAAGAAGAAGAAGAAGAAGAAGAAGAAGAAGAAGAAGAAGAAGAAGAAGAAGAAGAAGAAGAAGAAGAGCAACAACAACAACAAGGCCAGAAGTAACTACTACGGCAACAGCAACAACAATAACAATAATAATGTTAACCACAATGAAATTGCTAAGGAACACGAGGAGATTTTTAATTAAAACATCAACCACAAGATTTAATTTGATGATTGGAAAAATAAAGTTGAGTTGAAGGGAGAAAACGAAAGAGAAAGCGAAAGAGAGAAAAAAGGGAGAGAAAGACGAGAGAGAGAGAGAGAGAGAGAGAGAGAGAGAGAGAGAGAGAGAGAGAGAGAGAGAGAGAGAGAGATAGAAAGAGAAAAACAACTACAAAGACAACAACAGCTGAGAATCGAAGAAACCTGAATTGATTTTTATACTTTTGTTAGTTGTTTTTATATGAAAAAATAAATCTGTTTGAAGGCGTAATAGCGACACACGTATACACATATGCACACAAGCACAAATACACACAAGCACAAATACACACACACACTCCTGCACATATATGTACATTCACCATTCTATGGCGCAACACACATGCACACACATACATATATGCATATGTACCTATATATATATATATATATATACACACATACATACAGACACTATACTATACAGCACAACATGAGTACACATATATACACAATATCATACTGCATATACATACATGAATATTATGCCATACAGACACACACATACGCATATACTATGCTATATCATATAAACATATACATCATACTACATCACACCACCAATACACGCATACACACACGTATTACCATAAACAGCAAATGATATATATATTCTGTATTTGACTTGCAAGATTCTTTGTGTGAATTCGTGTATTGAAGCACATTTTATTGTCTGGGGAGAGTCATTCTCTTTTAGTGCGTTATTACTTAACTCTAACCGGTAAGTGTTTTAAGTAATAAGGCATGAAATGAAAATGACTCTCCCCAGGCCCAATTACACACACACACACGCACACACACACGTATATATATCATGTTGAGTAAAAATACGCAACGTTTTGAAACATGAAATTCATCAGAATATATTTCAGCAATGCTGAAATTTTATCCATCAAAGCAAGTACCATTACAATCAACACGTGTTTGCCAACGAGTTACAAGTTTGTTTATTCCGGAGTTCTGGAGCTGATGAACTCTTTGAACGCACTTTTAGCATCGGTTTGATTTTTGAACTTCTCTCACAGGAAACCATCAAGGTGCTTGACAAAGTGGTAGTAGGAGAAAGGTCTGGGGAATAAGTTGGGTGGGGATGTAACTCGTAGCTAAGTTCTCTCATCATTTGGAGTGCCATTAGGGAAACGTATAGTCGAGCATCGTCATGAAGAATGATTAGCCTTCACCTGTTGACCAGTCTGGGACGGAGGAGTAGCAGTTTTCCGTTCATTTTGGTAATTTCATGGTAATATGTTTCTGCAGTAATGGTTTTCAGGGTTTTAAGAAGTTATAGTGGATGTGTCCAGCAGTACAGCATCAAACAGCTACCATAACCTTCTTTTTGAAGAGCTCGGGTTTAGGGAAGGCTTTCAGTGCTTCATTTTCGTCCAACTACTGTGAAGAACGTTTTTTTTTTTTATTATTGTACAGAATCCACTTTCCATCGCAAGTTACAATATGGTCGAGAAATGGATCTGTCTGGTTACGGAGAAGAAGCAATGAACAAATTTCATATCAGCGTATTTTCTGATTTTTATTCAAATCGTGTTACAATTTCGTGAAGCGTTTTTTGATTTTCCGATCGCATAGGAACGGTTTCCGGCAGTTTTCCGGCTAACTTATTCTTTTGCCAGTTCTTGAGTGGTTTTACGTGGATCTTTCTCAATGACGGTCTTTAATTGACCGTCATTGAAGACAGCGCCCATGATCCTCAAGGCTCAGGTCGCCACTGCGAAATTGTTTTTACCATTTTCGAGCTGACCACTCACTGGTCATTTCCCCATCAAACGTTTCGGTGATATCGCGATCAATTTCAGCTGCTTTTCGTCCTTTTTTTGAAGTTGAATAGAAAATTATTTGAATATCGCGCTTTGACAGTTCCATTTCAGATGATTATAGCACCAGTGAAAAGGTGAAGAAAATATCAATGTTAATTTATTGATGCATTTGGGCAAGTCTATGTCTGTATTATCAGATAACTGCAAAAAGAAAAAGATTGTTTAAACAGTATTCAAAACTCTGGAAATATCCGCTACAATTTCTTCAAGGTTCAAAACGTTGCATACTTTATACTCAAACTGATATAT
>NC_068986.1:110085351-110087264 GCF_001194135.2 Octopus bimaculoides
GGGGAGGTAACTCCTTAATCTTTTCAATTGCTACCGCTCTCCTGTGAATGTCTACTAGATTAATTTATTTTATTTATTTATTTATTAATTTATTTATTAATTTATTTATTAATTTAATTATTAATTTATTTTTCAATGTTTCTTTATTTTAGTGATTATCCCCGATAGGTAGATTATTTTTGTTGCCCCTGGGAGGTTATCATTGCTATTATTTTATTTTATATTATTACCGTGCCTCATTATATGATAATATATTGAAATATTACTGAATATATCAGTGACGGAGCTTGAAAAGATTCCTAGGAGCAAGGATTTCTGGAGAGAATTCCCTTAGCCCAATAATGTGTGAGAAAATTGTTAAGTAATAGATAATTTACATAAGATACGAAATAGAGGATGAAGTGGAGGAATGAAAATAGATGTGAGATATGCAGGGATATTGCATTATTTAGGCAGAATGGTATACATATAAGATTCCAATACCTTGTGAGTAAAATCCAGTAGTATCTAAAATTGGTCATTCTAAGTATTGAGTTCTTTTTACACAGTGCTATTGAATCAAGGGTTTTATTTAAAGTGACCTAAAAGTTGGGAATGTATTTGTCAGGTCAAATCGAAAACAAGAAGATAGGAATAACGAAAAGAGATGGGTAGTACCCATCTCTCTGCCCCATCACTTAGACTCTATTACTACATTACTGACACTCCCTTACTTTTTACTAAAGGTTATTGTGTGTAGGTCAGGAATGCGTGGAGGAGGTGAAATTAGCTGATGCACCTTATAATTTCTGGGCCAAATGATACATAAAACCTGGAGAACATCTTTTTAATTACCAAATGAATACCATCTCCATGCGAGAACGGTAGATAATCCCAAGAATCACGAATTCTCCAAAGCTGATCGGACATTAAAGAAGACGAGAGAGAGAGAGAGAGAGAGAGAGAGAGAGAGAGAGAGAGAGAGAGAGAGAGAGAGAGAGAGAGAGAGAGAGAAAGAGAGAGAAAGAGAGAGAGAGAGAGAGAGAGAGAGAGAGAGAGAGAGAGAGCAGTCGTTGATATAAATTTCTGCCTTGGTAAGCGTCACCAGCATGATAATTAGCCGATCTCCAGCAGCTAAGAAATGTAGATATATACAAAAAGAGTCCACCACAATTACGGCCTAAGTAATTTATATAAATTTATTAAAACTGAGCTAAGAGAAATAACTTAGATTGGCCAGTGTCTATGCTCTTCAAGTACATACTAGAACAACATAGACTAATACAGAGACATTAAATACAATACAACATAAATTGTTAACTTATTAAATCATCTCCGCGGATAGAGGATGTGCCACAATTATCAAGTGCCATTTGAGAACAGATCCATATGAAAAGGGAAATAACCACAAGAATGTATGTATAAACAAATAAATCTATGAAAGATCATGGGATGCATTACTATGAATCTACATTCCACAACCACCTACCTAGATATATTATATACACACTCATATATATATATATAATACATACACACATACACACACATACATACACACACATACATACACACAGACACAAACTCATGTATATGCACGGCAAATCAAATAACAAAACTCAAAATGAAATCCAAAGTACCTACCCAAATAGTATTAGGTAGAAGTTCAAAGGAGGAAAATATTATAAAGTGAGAGTTATTGAATAAACGTATAACGTTTCGGACATAATCCATCGTCAAATATAGTCATATATACAAAAGTCGCGGGAAGAGAAGAAAATATGGTGGGTAAGAGATAAGAAAAAAGAGACATATGAAAACGCACTGATGTAACATCTACGTTCAAATACTCACATATGCATGTGCATCTATCTATCTATCTATCTATCTATCTATCTATCTATCTATCTATCTATCTATCTATCTATCTATCT
>NC_068986.1:110087274-110088560 GCF_001194135.2 Octopus bimaculoides
TATATATATATATATATACACATATATATGTGTGTGTGTGTATGTACATGGATATGCATATATCTATCTATCTCTATATATATTAATATATGTATATATACATATGTATTACACAGTGATGCACATATATGTGTGTATATGTATGTGCATGTATATAAAATGTCTAAAATATGCACACGTCTGCTGTGCATGTGATACACACAGCAGAGCATGGAGTATATTTTAAAAATGCCTAATTAATGTATTCGCTTGAAGCAATAACTCAATTTATTCCAGAATCGGAATAGAAGAGAATTAACCCTATATATAAATATAGCCTGAGGAGTTTTTTCCTATTTGTCAGGTATTTCATGCGATATGAGTTAGATAGTTAAAAGGCTTCGTGACTTGGTTGTTTACAGCTATTTGATAATTTCTTTGCTGCTTTCGTCAGAGAGATTGAAACAGTGAACAAGATTGCGCGAAAGTGAGAAAGTAAAAGAGGGATATGTGTGTGTTTGAGAAAGACGAAGAGAGACAAATAGATGAAATGTAGATAGATGGATAGTTGAAAGGATACATAGATAGATTGATAGAGATGGGGATAAAGTGGAACGTAAATCTGAAGATAGAGAATGCATGGTGATAATAAGTGTTGGTGACTGTGTTCGTAGTGATGGTGGAGTATATAAGATATGATAAATTGTGAAACGGAATAGAAAGGAGAGTAAGTGAAAGAGGGATTGAGAGTAAATGGGTGAGAGTGAGAGGGAGAGTAGGAGATTGAAAGAGAAGGCGTATTAAAGAGAGATTAGCGATAGTAAAACAGGAGAGAAACAGAAATGAGAAGTAACAAAAAGATGGGAGAAAGAAAAACAATGAAGAGAGGTGAAGTGTGTCGGTATTTATCTATCTATCTATCTATCTATCTATCTATCTATCTATCTATCTATCTATCTATCTATCTATCTATCTATCTGTCTATCTATCTTCCACGTTTTTTTTTCTTCCCGCGATCTCTTTTGATCGAAATTATCCCCCCCCCAAGAAAAGCTCTACTTTGTAATTTGTCCATTTTCTGTATTTAGCCCTGTGTGGTTATAATAAAAAGATATCTGTCTATCTATCTGTCTGTCTGTCTGTCTGTCTGTCTGTCTGTCTGATTGTCTGTCTGTCTATCTATCTATCTATCTATGTATGTCTGTCTGTCTATCTATCTATCTATCTATCTATGTCTGTCTGTCTATCTCTCTCTCTCTCTCTCTCTCTCTCTCTCTCTCTCTCTCTCTCTCTCTCTCTCTCTCTCT
>NC_068986.1:110088826-110093770 GCF_001194135.2 Octopus bimaculoides
ACCGCCGCCTCACCACCACCACCACCACCACTGCCGCCGCCGCCGCCACCACCACCACTAGTATCATTACTGAAGGTATACAATACATGTATTTATAAAAATCATTATTTCTGCTATGGAAATATAGAATCGATTTTGTGTTTGATTTTTTAATACATATCAGAGGAGGAATTCTAATCGAACGCCGATCAAATTAATTATAATCATATTTATACACTAATTTGGCAAGAAATATTTTACATCAGGGAATAGTGGAGGCCGAAATCTAGGCTAAAGATCTGACTTCCGGGAATTTTACAGACTAAAGATGGAGGCTAAAGATCTCACATCCGGGAATTGGAATCGAGGTTGAATGTTTATAATTAAGAAAAAAAATTGCTCTATTAATATTTATTTTAAGTTTTTACTTCTGTATTATTTTTAATAAATATTGGTGGAAGATTATTTATGCGTAGAATTAAGAAATATAACAGCGGCAACAGCAACAATAACAACATAAAATTCAACAGAAATATTTGCCAATATCTGTGAAACCCCTTAAGGGAAGGAAAAATCAAAATAAATATTAGGTTTGTTTATTTTTATCTTAACCGATTGAAGAGCTCTCAGTATTCGGGTCGATTATGACAGTGAATGAAGGAAGAGAGCAGAACATAGTGTTGTTGGGAGGCTGAAGCGTAGCTAAGAGTGTCGGAGAAATCTGTGCATTAGAAATACATGATAAGAGTGCAAAGCTAGCCTAGAGATATATTTATATATGGGAATGAGACACCTGAAGACAATTGGGGAAAAGACCGATCGAATGAAGTGCAAAATATGTGTGAATGTTTGTGTGTGTGCGCGTGTGTGCGTGTGTGTGTGCATATGCGCGTCTGTGTCTGTATGTGCTTGCGTATGTAAGCTTTTATGTTCGGAGGTGTATGTAAGAATGTATGTATGCGTGCGTTTGAAAGGATTGGAGAATGAACCGAATTTGAAATATGTGTAAAACAAACGTGTGTTTATAATTGTATAATTATAGACACATTTGTTTTACACATATTTCAAATTCCTTTTGTGCACATTTGCAAATGGGAGAGAGCGTGTGTGACTGGGTGTATATAAGAGCGAAATACTTGAAAATAACTGCAAAGCGATTCAGCCTAAATTATGTTTAAAAGAACTACGCGCGCGCGTGTGTGTGTGTGCATTTCTGCGCTTCTTTCTGAGTGAGTGCGTGTGTATGTATGCATGTATGTGTGTTTGTATGTATGTATGTATGTATGTATGTATGCACGTATATATGTTTGTATGCGTGTACGTATGTTTGTATGTTTGAATGAACAGTATGCATGTATGTTTGTATGTATGCATATATTTATGTATGTGTGTGTGTGTGTTTTGTACTTATTACGTGTATTCAAATACACCATTGAGTCTCGCTGACAAGATGTAAAGAAAGTTCCAAAGAAAGTCTTTAGTTTCTGCTCCCAAAACTCAAACACCGACGCATGCACCAACCGTCAAAGATGCACGCGCGCGAACGCACACACGCACACGCACAGAGAAAACAAATAGACATAAACACACACACATACAAACTCAGATATATACATACACAAACAAATGGAATGCTATTGCTTACATTCTTGGATTTCAGAATTAGCCAGGCTTAGAAATAGATGAAGTTTACAAAATCTGTTAAGACTATTGCTGTACAATTATTTCTGGTGGCTGACAGAAGTGCAACACCTGTCACCAGGTGAGAATGTACTCCACTGATGATGACAAAATCAATCGAAACATACCTGAAACCAATCATTGCTGTGTTTACAGACGTTGAATCTAGTACGGCCTCACATGTCACACTCCTGCATATTATAATAATGTATTACACTGAATCAACGAGGGAAAAAGCTAAGGAGGGAGCTTCTATGTGGTTGCTCAACTTGCTAGAAATGACAGCCAAATGTCTCTCAAACCCCTCTTAGAAGCAGAAACGTTGGAAGACAAGATTCTAGATTTCCTACACAGAGAAAGACATGGGTTAGTCACGGTTGTAATGGTCTCGACCTTAGATTTGGACGATCAGGGCTAGTCTGGAGTTATGGTCATCCACCTCATTATGAATATGACACAACACGGATGGAACTCGAGAATTGTAACAAGCTGACCCGTGGGCATGGAGGAGGGTCTCTCACTGATGCCTCATGATGATTTCGCTTTTTTAGACAGTAGGATCTTATTTGAAACCAGTTTTAGTTGCTATTTCTTACAGGTCTAAAACTACATAGGGGCTCTGCAGTTTTAATTCTCATTGAAACAGCATCTTCGTTGCATTATTTTCCCTTCGGCTTCACCTTTCATTCTCTACAGAAACGAGAAAACATCACAACATCACATGCTTCTTCAAAAAAATAAGCCCAAATGGTGTTTATTTGAGTGAAATCCTTGGATTGTGATGTAATTTTCATTTTATCAGAAAGTGACAGACAGAAGAATCAATTCTTTCTCCTTTATTCGTTGGAGGGAAAATGAAAAAAAAGAAAACAACCAGAAATAAATGGAGACATAATTGTAGTAGTAGTAGTAGTAGTAGTAGTAGTAGTAGTAGTAGTAGTAGTAGTTGTTGCTGTTGTTGTTGTAGTTGAAGTAGTAGTATTATTACTAAAAGTTGTAGTTGTCGCAGTTGTAGAATTAATAGTAGAACTGAAATGGAGAAGAAGGAAAATGAGGAGAAATAATCCTTCGTTTTCTAAAAGTATCCTTAAAATGGACATCAGCAACAATGTTTCAAGTAATGTACCTGAAAAATCGTTTAATTTTTGAAAGAAGCCGGCAGCAACTTAACAACAAAGGAAGCAGTGAGACCCAAAAGAAAGAAAACAAAACAAAAACAATTGTTACATGTCATATTTTGATGAGGTTTTACCCAAAAAAAAAAAAAAAATCCTCATTATGATTCTCATACTTCTACTCCTCATCACCTTCTACTCGTGTCCGCATCACTCTTCTTCTTCTTCTTCTTCTTCTTCTTCTTCTTCTTCTTCTTCTTCTTCTTCTTCTTCTTCTTCTTCTTCTTCTTCTTCTTCTTCTTTTCTTCTTCTTCTTCTTCTTCTTCTTCTTCTTCTTCTTCTTCTTCTTCTTCTTCTTACTATTACTATCATCATCATCATCATCATCATCACCGTCATTATTATTTTTATCATTATTATACGAACACCTGATTCATAACAAAGGGCCACAGCAGGTAACCTTAGATGCTAAAAACTTTGCTGAATATCCTAACCCTCCCCAATAACATTGTTTTCCGGCGCTGTACTAGACTGGGTCTTATGACAATTTATCAGCTACAAAATCAGGGTCTTAAGACTATTCATTGTCTACTAAATCAGGTATTTGAGCTTCTATTGCTCTGTCATTCTGAAAGTTAAAGTCCAACAACATCTTATATTTCTTACTTTCTAGTTATTTACAGGGTTCATGTTCATACCATTTATTAATATGGTCAAATCCTAGCTTGCTATATAGTTCCCAGTGGATTACTCTCCCAAGTTTGTCATGTCGTTTCTTGTATTCTTTCTGTGCCAGCATGTTACATTCATTTACTCTATGAGTAACACTTTCCTGTTTTGACTTGCATAATCTACATTGAGAATCAGCTTCGTTTTGTCTATCTTGGCTTCTATCTAATTAGTCTTTAATTCTTGATCCTGTGCTGCTACTACCAAACTTTCCGTCTCCCTTTTAAGCCTTTCTTTCTGGAACCATACTCATGTCTCACTTCTACAATTTGCTGCATTTATCTTTGGGAATCTACCATGCAAACTCTCCTCTTGCCAGTGAGATCATTTCCGCTCTTTGTTCTGGTTTTAAACTTTATTCATTCATTCATTTTTTATTATTATTTTGATTATTATTTACGGCAATTATTATTATTATTATTATTATTATTATTATTATTATTATTATTATTATTATTATTATTATTATTATTGTGAGGATGATGTTGAGATAATGAAAATATTACTAAAAACTTTCATTATTTATGATGAATTTTACATATTATAATAATATTATTAATAAAAACTATAAGATTAAAAACAACAATAATAAAAAAGTTTATAATCATGATAATTGTAACAACAAATATGATTATAATAAGAGATGCGGCTGAGGATGAAGCCAACGATGATACTGATGAAAAGGTTGATATTGTGGATGATGATGCTGATGATGATGCTGATTAAAAAAGTAATAAATTTTGAAAATAAATCTGATGTCGGAGATGACAGTGAAAATAACAATGATGAAGATGATAATTATGGTAATGAAGATTATGATGGAGCCGTTGGGGATGATGAATGTGCTCAGAATGTTGATGTTGTTGATGATGATGATGATGATGACGACGACGACGCTGCTGCTGCTGCTGATGATGATGATGATGATGATGATGATGATAATAGTAGATGTGGTCGTGATTGTGCACGTGGTGGTGCTGTTAGAGGTGATGCTGATAGTGCAGTGGTGTTGGAGGAGTGGTTGTAGTGGTAATGGTGTTGGTGGTATTGGTTGTGATGATGATGGTGGCGATGATTATTTTGATTGTAATAGTGATGAATATGATGTGGACGTATGTGGCGAAGGTAGTGGTGACGAAGGAAAATGATGACGTTATATAAGGATGGCAGCGATGATGGAGGTGGTGATGTTGAATAATGATGACAACGATGATGATGATGATGGTGGTGGTGGTGATGGTGAATGAAAATGACGACGATAATGATGATGAACACGGTGACGACAACAACAACACGAGCAAGAACAATGTGGATAATGAAGATGCCGATAATTATAACATTGAATTGAGGGATTGACTACAATGTGAACGTAATAGAGATATAAATAAATAAGATAAATAGACAGAGAGAGAGAGAGAGAGAGAGAGAGAGAGAGAGAGAG
>NC_068986.1:110093780-110094214 GCF_001194135.2 Octopus bimaculoides
ATATATATGAATGTATGTATGTACGTGTATATATACATGTGTGTAGCTGTACGCTGGCCTGTGGTTGCAGCAGGAACATGTAGAACAAGACTTGATGAGAGAGTCAGCGTGTATCTACGTGTATAAAGTGGTAACGTGAAGAATTGCAGCGAAAATCAATTGCAACGTACGTCACTTGATATCGACATAAGGCGAATCATTGCGAGAAAGGAACAGCAGGGAATTATGGGAAATTCATTAACATGATTTCTCTTTTAAATGCAACTCAACATATATGACATAAATACAAGAAATACAGTAAATAAAATATACATGTGTGTGCATGTATATATTTATGTACATACATGTATGTAATCTACTTGTGTGCGTTTATACACACACACACACACACACACACACACACACACACACACACACACACACACACACACACA
>NC_068986.1:110094318-110101793 GCF_001194135.2 Octopus bimaculoides
ATATATATATATATATATATATATATATATAATTACATATATTTGTATATACATGGATGTGCATATATATACAAACATAAAACATGCATGCACTTATATGTAAATCCGTATGTATGAATATAAACATACAATGTATATCCCCACATGGACACACTGCACACACACATATTTATATCTATCTATCTATCTATCTATCTATCTATCTATCTATCTATCTATCTATCTATCTATCTATCTATCTATAATACACACTTGTATGTGAATCTACACGTATCTGGCGCTATAAAACGACAACGATAGAACCCCAAATGTACATCCAATGTGACATCGACTGGACGATTCAGCTGCTAAGGCAACATGAACAGTATAAGAAACTGCATTCAATTTCAAAGGGAGCATATAGATATAGACGTGAGCTGAACTTGATTGATTATGATGATGGCAATGAGGACACACTACCCATTGACTGAAAAGTGCAAAACAAAAGCCAAAGAAGAAAGCTTGAAGGAAATATCAAGACTGTATCAAGAAAAGCCATTGCATGGGCGATAACCAAAACGCGTTGGGTGTGCTAATGGAGATATGAGAAGGATCCATCATTGGCTGCAAAGTGATGGCTTGAAATCGAAAGAAAAGGATTTATCCTAGCGGCACAAGATCAGTGGATCCTCACTCGGAACTAGGAAGCTAATGTCACACACAATGAGCTGGCAGAATGGTTAGCATGCCGGGCGAAATGCTTAGCGGTATTTCGTCTGCCGCTACGTTCTGAGTTCAAATTCCGCAGAGGTCGACTTTACCATTCATCCTTTCGGGGTCGATTAAATAAGTACCTGTTATGCACTGGGGTCGATGTAATCGACTTAATCCGTTTGTCTGTCCTCGTGTGTCCCCTCTGTGTGTAGCCCCTTGTGGGTAGTAAAGAAATAACACAATGAGGTAGACACAAAGTGTAGACCCTGTAATGACAAACTTGAGAGTATTCACCACATTGTTGCCGGTTGCTCAATCCTTGGACCTATAGAATATAATACCAAGCATGATTGAGTCGGCCAATGCTTGCACTGGGGTGTATGCCATCACTATGGTAGCCGGCAACCTAAGAACTGATATGAACACCATCTAGAGCCAGTCACTAAACGAGAGAATGTTATCATCCTATGGGATTGTGGGATACATACAGGCAAATAAATGTAAAAGACCATCGTCAGCAAAGACCTAAAGCAAAAAAAAAAGCCTGTTAATTGATATGACAGTGCTTACAGATAGGAACATCTCAGCAAAGGAATATGAAAAACTGTCGAAATACGAGGGCCTTGAGATTGAGACATCTAGGTGACCATCCCTGTTATTGTAGGTGCCCTGAGAATGATCAAGAAAGGTACTGAAAAATTACTCCAAGGTTCAATAGAGATGTGAGCCTAAGTAAAAGCTAACAATGCCTCAAAAGCCCTGGACTAAAAGCTGAAATGGAAGGATTGATTCTCGCTGCACAAGACCAATGTTTCGCTACGAACAGTTAGAAAAGAAAAATAATGTATAAAGGCCCTAACACGAAATATAGAATGTGTAACCAGCACAATGTGACAGTTGACCACATCATTTCTGGTTGTCCAGTTCTTGACAAATCTGAATATATATATATACAGACACGACTGAGTAATTAGCTATACCCACTGGACAATATTTTGTTTATAAGGTGGGCTTCTATTGTCCATCAAGTCAACCGAACGCAACTGGAGTAATCTCAGGATTATGGAAGCCCTTTTTAGAAATAAACTGAGATCAGCCATTCACAACAGGGAGGGACTACACGAAGGAGACTGGTTGCTATAGCAACAGCAGTCCACGCATGTCAGCTCCTTCCTTCATCCCCTGCACTCTCCTACACACCTAAGCAACAACCTTTTCCAGCTACTGCTTTTCTGAATGTCCCGATGGAGGCGGCGGGGGGGGGGGGTCTTCACCCCAAAATATAAAAACAAAAGGTAAAACTGCAACGCTGTTCTATCTTCTCATTTGTAGTTTACTTTGTAATTTTTCACTTTGTTCCAGCTTTACATAACTACATTCTTTAAAATATATATCTATGTTTCCATCACGGTCTCTCTCACTCTCTATTCCTCCCACTATCTCTTTCCCCTCTATCTATCTATCTATCTATCTATCTATCTATCTATCTATCTATCTATCTATCTATCTATTCATCAATGCATCAGAAGCCAGAAAATCCCTTACAACAGCATAAGCCAACGATTCGTTCAGCCTGCTGGAAATAGCAGCCAAATCTCTCTCACATCACACTAAACACTTAACAAAAGAAAAACAAAAAAACACAAAATTCTTCTATATGCATTGTCTTTAAAATAAAGAAGGGACACTTTTGGCTGGGGTTAAATTAAAATATGTTGTTTCAATGATAATATCACTGACAAAACCCGAAATAGCACAACAAAAATTATCCACAGTTGCACCAAAAATAGCAGCCACGCTAGCAACAGCGATAGCATCAACAATAAAAATCAGCAAAAGCAACAGAATGAAGCAGAAAAGAGGGAGAAAACAAAACAAAATCAACAACAGTAGCAACAACGTTAACAATAATAGCAAGTGTAAGGTTTAAAAACACATACACACAAGCAATAAGAAACGCACGGATATACATATACACTCACACAAATACGCATTCACACGCATATGCACGCACACTCTTGCAGAGTTGGTGGGTGTTGAACATAACTAACAAACATTGGTGCAATTTTCAATCTGTGCCAACCAATCAAAGAATGGCGGCAAGATGGAATTCCTCAGCTGAAATGATTCACTTTGACATATTAATGGATGTTTGATAGGAAAACGACTTGAGGGTAATCTTCTTAGCCGTGTTATCTCTCTGATAGTTCTGCGATTCTTACCGACATTTTTGCCGGAATCAGGATTGCAACATCAAAACCTGGCAGCAATCATTTTAAAGAGTTTCCTCAGAATATAATTTCACTAACAGTTCCGCCATATTGTTATATTTGCATTTCAACAACTTTTACAAAACATTTCTACTTCGTACCGAAACACAAGTGAAACGAAAAAGTACTCTACTTGCTTAAAGCGTGAACTTCTATATGTATGTGTGCATGCATGTATGTATGTATGTATGTATGAATGTATATATATGTATATATGTATGAATGTATGTATGTGTGTATAATGCGTATATGTATGAATGTGTTTGTACGCATTCAAGAGTGCAAGTATGTATGTATGTATGTATGAATGTATGTATATATGTATGTATATATGTATGTATGAATGTATGTATGCATATATTATGTATGTATGTATATATGTATATTTGTATGAATGTATGTATGTAAATATGCATGTTTGTATGTATGTATGAATATATGTATGCATGAATGTATGAATGTATGTATGAATGTATGTATGTATGTATGTATGTATGAATGTATGTATGTATATATTTATGTATGTATGTATATATGTATGTATTGTATATATGTATGCATTTATGTATGTATGTTAGTGTGACCGAATAATTACCGATTTCGCTTCGCAACCTCGACATATCTGCGACGATCCCACTGCTAGCACCTTTGGCAAATGTTATTTTCTATCACCTCCGATCCATTTATATTGTGAGCAAACTTTGTTTCAGAAAAGTTGCATAGAAGGCCGTCAAACTGATTGTATTTGTAGTCGTGACAGATTGTGTGAAAAAAATTAGCGCGCACACTATAACGAAGAGTATTACGTTAAGGACGAAGTTTCCTGCAGAATATTCAGTCGCTCCATAAGTAATTAATGAAGGTGATCGAAAAAACTGAGTCATCATCGTCGAAACTGACGGAGCACCATCAATGCTTCTTTGTATGCATGCATGCTATATATATATATATATATATATATATATATATATATATGGTGGTTGTCTATTCCTTATACAGAGTTTGACCACCTCCTGTACCTACACCTTAGCACTATTATGGCGTCTGATGTGGCTTTTTAAACCAGACAATATTCTGGAAAGACACCCACGTAGATTGCAACTCTGATTTGGATGACCAATACCTGCAGATAAGTTCTGTTTTTTGTAGAACTTAAAATGTCTTTTGAAGCCTCCGTTGGATTTGAAAACCTTCTGGCATACACTGCATTCAAAGGTGTGCACAGACATATAGGCAGAATAGTTGGTGGAGGTTCGTTTTCCACGCGCGCACACACACACACGCACACACGCACACACACACACACACGCCCCCCCCACACACATATATATATTTATATATACATATACACGCACATATTTACATACATACATACATATACAGGTTACTTCATAAAGGTCGCCGAATTTGTAAGGTGAATAAGTAAAACGAATTCTTATAAACATGGTTATATCCTGCATATTTCTAGTGCATTATGTCTCTTGATTAGGTATGGAACATAATGTCGGTCATATGTCCACCTGCACCGATAACTCTCTCACAGATGTGTGACCCGATGCCTCTAATCACACACCTGATTTCAAACTTGAGTCCAGGAATTTTGCGTGGTTTCTTGACGTATACCTGTGATTTCCCAAACTCTCATAAGAAGAAATCACAAGGGGTAAGATCGCAGGACCTTGGTGGCCATTGCTGGTCACTATGCTAGAATATCACTCTTTGCGGAAACTTTTCGTGGAGTAATGTAAACATTTGGTGCAAAGTGTGGCAGGTTGCTCCGTCTTGCTGAACGTCGGCGAATCGATTTTCTGAGATGCAGAGTGACTGTCTCGTATAGCAGCAATCTGTTGCTGCTGTACGACGAGAAAGATTCCATTTAGGCCATGTCGTCATTAGTCTGTGAACTGTAGACTCGTTGGTTGCTTCATTTCGTCACAAAATGGCATGAAGTGTTCGAGCTGTTTGCGTCGCACTTACTCCCTTTTGGTAAAATATCTTCACAATAACAACGCATCGCTCAGTTGTAAACTGCTCCGTGACACACGGCACACGATTCTGAAACACAAACACAAAAATATTGATCGGAGTGAAGAGAGATTGCAAACATAATAAGAGCATGACTTGAAACTTCAAAGCACAAAAGTATCGCCTAATTCAAATTCGGCGCTCTTTATGGAACACCCTCTGTTTATATATATATATATATATATATATATATATAGCCAAAACAAAAATGGAACAAGAACGTAACAGGCGACAAGAAACCATTCGAACAGTTAGATGATACAAAAAAGGACAGGAAAAAAACAAGGACAGGTCATTCGGAGCTTTCAATCATCAGTCGAGAAGCAGATCGCCTTTGCAGTTTCGGCCGGTTAATCTCGAGGCCGCTCTAATCTGGCCGGCTCCCAGAAAATCTAAAATCTAAAAGAGTAAAAGAGTAAATAAATATGAGTTTCCCCTACACGACACAGCCAAACTTACACAGGAGTATACAATATTATCCATAAAAATATTTCATTATTAATACAATATCCAAAAGCGAAAACATTCCACTGGAATTACACAAAATAATCAAAAGTTAAAAGACAGCCAAAATCCCAATCCTATACTAATTAATTCCAAATTAATTGCTGAAAGAGCAACTATAACTGAAAAGTTGGTTCGCGCAAACGGTGGAATCTGCATCAATCTTACAAAAGATAGTTCCTTATAATTTTTGATTATAAAATATAATTAGCGTGAAAAAAAAAAAAAAAAAAAAAAAGAACTTCATCTATTCGTCCCCAAAATTTAATTTATGCTTGTTGATGTAACGGTTATCTTATATCTTTTATAGTTTACATGCTTAGGTCATTAGACTGTGGCCAAACTGGGGCAACACCTTGAAGAATTTTTAGTCGAATGAATCGTCCCGAGTAATTATTTTTTCTTTAAGCTTAGTACTTATTCTATCGGTCACTTTGCGGAACCGCTCAGTTGTGGGAACGTAAACACACGAACAACGGTTGTCAAGAGGTAGTGAAGGACAAACACTAACACAAAGGCAGGCACACACACACACACACACACACACACACACACACACACACACACACACACACGACGAGCTTCGAGTTTCCATCTACCAAATCCACTCACAAGGTTTTGGTCGGTCCAAGGTCATAATAGAAGACACCTGCCTAAGGTGCCACGCAGTAGGACTGAACCTAGAACCATGTGTTTGAGAAGCAAACTTCTAAAGGGAAAACGAAACATAATTTGAGAAACAGAGAAGACATTCGTATACAACAAATTTAAGATTCAAATACCCAGACAAATCCCACAAGCAAACTTTGAGAATTGTGTACAACGAACAAATCATCAAAGTGGCAAGTTTTTTCATTTTACTTTTGTCCTAAGCCAACAACTGATAAAATACGGACATGATTATGAAAATAACAAACCACGACTGTATATGCTATAGTTTCTTATCAAAACAGTATACTAAGCAACCACTAAACCACCAAAGTATTACAATCTTTTGATCCACACTTTGACAAACAAACGCTTAATACACGAATACAGAGATACAGACTTACTATCACTTGTCGTCTATACCATTTCATGACACATTCGTAGGACTAACACAACTTCAACTTGGATGCGAAGGTGACGTAGAGCTAATAAAATTTTGTGACTGATCTCTTCAATATTTTCGCCCAGTCAAACGTAAGTTACCTGACGGTATTTTGAAACATATTAAAAAGAATATTTAGTAAAAATTTTCACATTATGTCCAAAGTCGTGAAAAATATGGTATAGCTGCATCTCTATCTCATACTACGTTTCGAAATCATGAAGTTGCAAAACTAGTTAACCAAATGTAAATAATTTTTATTGAAGACACCAAGTACAGTTTAATTTTCTTTCTCTTTATTACCTGTAATGTGTGAGTGTGTTTGTGTGTGTTTGTGTGTGTGCATTTGTTGTGCAGAAAACTTATTTACACACTCACACACGCGCGCGGACGGACGGACGGATGTGAGTTCCCGATGTAATATAATATATTGAGGCTGGTTCAATATTTATTACCGACGACAAATGAAGCTAAAAGCCCAGATAAGAAGAAAGTGATTTGCTATTTCTAGCATGTCATATGACCACGCAAAGTCCTCCCGTTGGCTTTCTTAAAAATTTAGTGCCAGAATAGGAAGGAGAAAAAAAGACGAAAAATGAAAAAGAGAACAAAAAATGAGACAATGATAATACTAATACTAATACGAAGAAGAAGAAGAAGAAGAAGAAGAAGAAGAAGAAGAAGAGGAAGAAGAAGAAGAAGAAGAAGAAGAGGAAGAAGAAGAAAAAGAAGAAGAAGAAGAGTACGAGGAGGAAGAAGAAGAGGAGGAGACGGAGGAAGAAGAAAAAGAAGAAAAAGAAGAAGAGGGGGAGGAGGAGGAGGAGGAGAAGAAGAAGAAGAAGAAGAAGAGGACGAGGAGGAAGAAGAAGAGGAGGAGAAGGAGGAAGAAGAAA
>NC_068986.1:110101968-110104468 GCF_001194135.2 Octopus bimaculoides
AGAAGGAGAAAGAAGAAAAAGAAGAAAAAAAAGAAGAAGAAGAAGAAGAGGACGAGGAGGAAGAAGAAGAGGAGGAGAAGGAGAAAGAAGAAAAAGAAGAAAAAAAAGAAGAAGAAGAAGAAGAGGACGAGGAGGAAGAAGAAGAGGAGGAGAAGGAGAAAGAAGAAAAAGAGGAAGAAGAAGAGGACGAGGAGGAAGTAGAAGAGGAGGAGAAGGAGGAAGAAGAAAAAGAAGAAAAAGAAGAGGGGGAGGAGGAGGAGGAAGAAGAAAAAGAAGAAAAAGAAGAGGGGGAGGAGGAGGAGGAGGAAGAAGAAAAAGAAGAAGAAGAAGAAGAAGAAGAAATTGAATGTAATAGGTGATAACGATATCAGTATGAGAAAGTAGTGATTTGCAGTTGGATTTAATTAGCCAGCATTATATATTGAACTTGAATTGAGACAGACATACTGGCCTCATATTTTCGTTTAAATGAGATGTAATGATCGCATGGCGAGGAAAATCCGTAGAGTATGAAATTCTTTGAAATATTTTGATCGTGTCATGAAATTTATTGTGTAAAATCTGGTTAAACTTCTACCAAATCTACTCCACCCTGTTCGAAAATAAATGAATGAATAATAAATAAATTGAATAGAATTAAAATCAGTAAAATATTTGAAAGTTAACGGTTTGTAAACAAATGCAAGTTTGAAGAGGAAATCTCAATTAAAGATTATAAACTCGACGAAGATAAACAAAAATTGAATTAAATTCTGTTAATGGGCGCAGACATGTTGTATGACGAAGAAATTTGTTTCAAAAGTATGCAGTCCGTGATTAGATCTCACCATACACGAATTTCTACTCAGCTCAACGAAGGCGGTTTCGTAGAAGGAAACAGTGTGCACGAACGTCTGAAGAACGGTTCCTGCTCTTCAATGACGCAATTAATTCTTCACATGATTTTCCACCATCACTACGACCATAACCACCGCCGCCACCAACCACCAACCTACGAACGCGAGTCCACTGCCCTAACCACTTGGCCATTGCGCCTCCACACTACATCCATAAAACAAAACACTCACTACAAACAATGATACCACTATTACCACTACCCTCAACATTATGACCTTTAAGACTCTAACTACCACCACAACAAACAACACCCCTCAATAATATCACCATCGATACCAGAACCCTAATCTTCACCAACGACTCCAGCACCACTAACCCCAACTACGACCCTAAACACTGCTACCTCAAACGACAAAACTGCATTCATCAGCACCACCTCTACAACCACCTACACTGCCGTCACCACTACAACCAGCGACACATATCACCAACACCACAATCAACATCCCCACCACCTTGTGAACCTCATTTCTTACTGGAATCAGCTGTGCGTAAACTCTGGAGACAGATCTGCGTTGTGTGTATAACTTTTGTTCTTTTATAAGCCACAAAGGCTCCGAAAGCATAACTTGCACTGCCATCAAATATTGCAACTGTCTACCTCAACTTAGAGACTCAAAAAACCCCGAAGAAGATCTCGTTAGTTTGATATATAAAAGTTTTTAAAAACTATAAAAGCAGTTTCCAAAAGTATATATGCTCAAAACATGTTTAAGAGTCCTTTGTATTTGCTGACGAAATCAACATATCTCTATATAACAAAGGCCTCTGCAAAACACTTCCGCTGGACAGCATATTGAAACGATTACAAAGCAAAACTCAGCATAGGCAACACGCTCAATACAGCGGCACAAAAATGATCAGATTTCACAGAGAGAAGATAGCACAGGATACCAAGATAAAGACAACCATACGTGACGAAGTAAAATTATACGATTAAAACCGCTTCCCAACCGATCATAGATATCAGAAGATATTCATAAACGCAATACAAATGCTGGCAAAAGATGTTCCAGCAACAAAACAATATATGTTCGACCCAAACTATGAAGAACCATATATTATAAACAACAAAAAAAAAAAGCTTACAATCTAAATCTGCAACAAATGCAACTGAAATGTGGTGATGAAAACAATATCTGTTAAGTAAAAATTGTTTGAGAAGGAGAAAATGCACAAGATTACGCAGTATTACATAAGAAACAAAACGACAAAGTTATATTGGTGTTAAAGTTCGAATATCCAAAGAAAAATACAAGAAATTCCAAATTTACAGAAAAAAATCACGTCTCTAAAGAAGACCATTTGTGGCAGCTAGTAACAGAACCTAATCTCCTCCTCATCTCTACTACTACTACTACTACTACTACTACTACTACTACTACTACTACTACTACTGCTGCTGCTACTACTACTACTACTGTTACTACTACTACTACTACTACTACTACTACTACTACTACTACTACTACTACTACTGCTTGCGTCAGGAAATTTCTCCGACTCATTTCAAATAATTTTACGGGTCAGAAAGAGTGACGATTACTTTCATTGTCAGTTTGGTCAGGTGTATTCCAGATGTGTGTACCCAAGTCATTGTTAG
>NC_068986.1:110106959-110110702 GCF_001194135.2 Octopus bimaculoides
ATATATATATATATATATATATATATATATATATATATATATATATATATATATATATATACACATACATGTATATGTGTGTATATGGATGTATATGTATGCATGTATGTATGTTAAACGAAGAAGTATTGACATAAAAGAAACAACAGACGTGACAACAGCAACAAAGTTACAACAACAACAACAACAACACCAAGAACATCAACAAACACATCGTGAGTAATAGAAGCGAGTAAATAAGCGACCGCTCTTTCATTACAGTATAAGGCTGCTGGTGGATTAGAAGAATGTGTAGGGCGGTGGGGAAATTGCTCTTTACTTTTCATTTACGGCTCTTAGTTCAAATCTCACAAGAGTCAAATTGAATTTTCTTCACTCAGTGGTCTTTGTGTTTGTCACGTACCGCCTTCATATAGTTAAACGCCTGGAAGTTCTGATTTCAATCTTGGGGTATCTTCTCTTTAATCATTTACGATAGAATCTTAAACATTTTGCGTAAAGTTGTATTTAAGAAAAAGTAAGAGAAAGAAAAAATAATGCTTTCAAATTTGTGGTACAAAACCATCAATGTTGAAGGGAGAGACTTAGCCAGTCACATCGACCCTTGACTGTTCCTTTCTTTTATTGATATGGAAAGGATGAAGTCCAAAATCAGCCACGGTGGCATTTGATCTTAGAACACGAACTCGTATATATATATATATATATATATATATATATATATATATATATATATATATATATATATATATATATATTCACACACATAAACAGTTGATAGGTGAGGGCTAGATAAGTGTTTATTTGCATTGCTACGTCCCCTCTCTTTCTTTCTTTCTTTCTTTCTTTCTCTCTCTCTCTCTCTACACACACACATATAAGTTTAGATATGTACACTTCGTGTACATCTCTACGTGGTAATACGCTACACAATTCTCGAGAGAAGTACTTCTCCTTATAGACAATATAGATATTAAAAGGAGTGTCTACCCAAAGGAAACTGGAATTCGCAATATTATTTTATGCACTTAATTTTACAGTATTATCGACTTCAAATTATTCTCCATTTGAAGCCATGCATCGGTCCAGACGCGTCTTTCACTTATTCGAAGCAGTGCTGGGACCTTTGGGAAGTGATGCCTTTTAACGTTTCTGTTGTCTTTTTTCTTCAACTCTTCTACATCAACAAATTCCGTAGCACCAGCTTTCCTCACAACTTCCAACAGGCTTGTTTTCAGTTCATGGCACGCTTTCCACCGTGATTGCTTTTGATCTTCCATGTGTAAGTGAGGAGCAAATTTTGTTGCAACACTTTTCATTCGCAATTCCTCACTCAACATTCGTTGGCAGATGCTTCAGGACCAACCAGTCATATCAAGAAGATCGTCAATTTTTCGATGACGATCTTCCAAAATATTTTCAGGAATTTACTTGATGTCTTCATTTGTCCGGGAGGTCAACGCTGGCCTTGAAAGAGGTTGGTTTTCAAGCGACAAATGACTATTTCTAACGCGTGGAACCGACTCCTAAACTAGTGTTTTGCTCATTGCAGTGGCCTTCGAAGCTGTTTGAAGCATGACAACTGCTTCGGCCACCGTTTTCACCAGAAGAAAACAGAATTTCACGGAAGCACACTTGTTCCTTCGTTTCAGCCATCGGAAAAATCGACGGAGAGAGGAGAAGCACTGCAAAATAAAGATGCACCGCGTGGCAGTAGGACATGGGAAAAGTACGCCGGTCGGCAGACTCAAGCCACAGGATCAAATCAAGTAGCTTCTAGCGGTAGAAGCTTGAAACTACAACGGTCTTGTCTCACAGAGAACGCTTCCGGTTACTTTTGGTTACCCCTCGTACACCACTTCTAGACCATGAACGATGCCGCCAGACCGTAGGATGCATGTGTTTCTGCGTTGTTACACTTCCACAGCCATGCTAACAGAACTGTCGTTCATGACTACTAAGAGTCGGTCAATATTATTTTAGAATAGCAAATGTTAGACGCGTTCTGAAGCGGGAATAAATGAATTAGACATACACTAAGCAGAGTTCAATAAAATGTAGTTATTTACAGTCATATTTAACATGTCTGTGTACATTCAGATAAGAAAAGATAATACGACACAAAATTTGTCTTCTTTAATAGGATTTAACAGCAATTGAAATTTTGCTTCATATGCAAAGATGCATTAAAAGTGGTAAATTTTAGAAATAGATTCAAATGAAGTGTACATATCTGAAAAAGATAAACATTGGGTGCAGGAGTGGCTGTATGGTAAGTAGCTTGCTTACCAGCCACAGGGTTCCGGGTTTAGTCCCACTGCATGGCACCTTGGGCAAGTGTCTTCTACTATAGCCTCGGGCTGATCAAAGCTTTGTAAGGGAGTTTATTAGACATAAACTGAAAAGAAGCCTGTCGTGTATACATATATATATATATATATGTATGTATGTATATTGGGTTGTCCGGAAAGTTCGTGCCGACGTATAGCAGCTTGCCTTTCGACTTATTTTAGAACATGGTTGAGTCCATAAAATAGGATTTGGCTACACCTCCATTTAGAGCACAGTTTACGCAATATTTTCGTAGAAGAAGATTTATGTTACTATAAACTGTGTTAATTCTGTAACCCTTTAAAATAGAAGATAAAGTTCATTTTCGGCACTTGATGCTTTTCTTTTTCCGTAAAGGGAGAAATGCCTCACAAGCAACCAAAAAAATATGCGCAGTTTACGGTGATGTTTCTTTATCCGAAAGAACTGTACGGAAGTGGTTCGCAGGGCTCCGAGCTGGAGATTGTAGCCTTGTTGATAAAGAGCGATCAGGCAGACCATCCACTACAGATGATGGCCAAATCAAGTCATTAATTGAGAATAACCCACATTACACAACCCGAGAATTGGCAGAAAGCCTCAACCTATCAAAATCCGTCGTTCATGAGCACCTGGCAAAGCTTGTGAACAAAAATCGCTACGATGTTTGGGTACCACATGAGTCAAGTGAGAAGAACTTTTTGGATCGCATTTCCATCTGTGATTCGCTTTAGAAACGGAATGAAGACATGCCTTTTTTAAAGCAAATTGTGACAAGTGATGAGAAATAGATTATCTACCGAAATATTCAGAGAAAGCGATCCTGGAGTAAGCGACATGAGCCACGCTTAGCCACCCCAAAAACGGGTCTTCACCCTAAAAAAGTCTTGCTTTGTGTCTGGTGGGTTTGGAAAGGAAATTTGTACTATGAGATTCTCCCAAGTAACGAAACAATTAATTCTGAGAAATACTGCACACAACTGGACGAGTTAAAAGCAGAAATTCAAGAGAAATGTCCAGAATTGGCCAACAGGAAGGATGTTGTTTTCCAACATGATAATGCAAGACTGCATGTTTCTTTGGGAACCAAACAAAAATTGCTGCAGCTCGGTTGGGATGTGTTACTCCACCCTCCATATTCACCAAATATTGCTCCTTCGGATTTCTACTTATTCAGGTCTCTGCAGAATAGTCTTAATGGTAAAAATTTCAATTCCTTGGATGACGTAAAGAGATACCTTGATGAATTCTTTGCCATGAAACCACCTCAATTCTTGGAAGAGGGTATTTTCAAGTTAAAGGAAAGATGGAGACGCATTGTGCAACAAAATGGTTCATATTTGGTTGATTAAAAATGTAATGGCAAGTATTTATTGACCCTTTTCTTCCCTTTAAAAATCAGCACGAACTTTCCGGACAATCCAATATATATA
>NC_068986.1:110110842-110112127 GCF_001194135.2 Octopus bimaculoides
TGTGTGTGTGTGTGTGTGTGTGTGTGTGTGTGTGTGTGTTTGTGTGTGTGTGTGTGTGTTTGTTTGTCCCTCCAACATCGCTTGACAGCCGATACTTGTGTGTTTACGTCACCGTAAGCTAGCGGTTCGTGAAAATAGACTGATAGAATAAGTACTAGGCTTACAAAAAATAAGTCCTGGGGTCGATTACCTGAACTAAAGGCGGTGCCCCAGCATGGCCACAGTCAAATGACTGAAACAGGTAAAAGAACAAAATAAAATAAAAGCATTAATTACAACGCTGTGTCTAATTAATTAAGTGTATTCTTTTTATGCTGCAATTAATTTCTCAGAACAATTTGAAGAACGCTGCTTCTGTAGAATTCTATGACACCAAAAGCAGATGACGAAATAGCAATTTGCAAGAGCTTAAGCATAAATCCATTGGAATTAAAAATAAACTAGAAGATGATCGTGAGTTGTAGAGAAATTGGAAACAGAAAGAACAACGAAGGTCTTAAAATGACGTGGACATAGAAAGTTAGAAGAAGGCAACCAGCTGGAACGAAATGGCAAACTATGCCGTTTTATTTTCGGATAAAGCTTTGGTTTTATACTGGGGTAAAATACCAAGATAAACAGTGCAGAAAAGGAAGTGAAGTATTATAGAAGATGTAAAGGTAAGGAACTAGTTAATTAATTAAAAGTGACGTAGACAGTTATTTGTAGGAAAAATCAATCTATACAGGAAAAGCAAAGTAAAATAGGTGAAGCTTAATAAAGATGAAAACTGATAGATGCTTTAATTGTAATTTGTTGGTTGGAGTTGAATAATAATAATAATTGAATCTTACTCTCACTAAATTAGATTTTTTAAAAAAGGTAAAAGATAGAGAGAACTTTGTGACGATCAAAGTTCTAGGTTAATAAGGTGTTGTTAAGTTTCTCTCAAATATAATTACAAATTAGGAAAGTTATGTAATTTGTAAAAAAAAAAGACTGTCTTTTATATGTAATACGTTATTGATTTATGTATCAACGAACTAAATGTTGAAAGAACTTACCGTCTGTGATGTGTGCGAATAGAGAAGAAGCAATATGATAGAAGGCAAAGATTATTAAAACTATGCTAATATATCCAAAGGAAGCAGGGATGTGTGTTAGATATTATTTTTAATATGTAGACGTATTTTAAAACATATGTGTATTGGGCTCTAACAACAGGTTATTAGTATCACCATGACTAAGTGAAATCATCATATATATATCATATATATATATATATATATATATATATATATATATA
>NC_068986.1:110112585-110113305 GCF_001194135.2 Octopus bimaculoides
TAGTTGAATTTGACAAAGAAAGACAAAAGACGAAGACAGGTGTGTAAACAACAAACAGGTGTATTAGTTTAACGCTCGGGAAGGTGAGAAAGTCTTTTACGTTTCGAGCCTAAGCACTTCAACAGAAAGGAACAAGAGAAAATAAACATACAGAAAATTAAAAAAAAGCTTTATACATATATGTGTGTGAGTTTGTTTGTGTGTGTGTGTGTGTGTGTGTGTGCGCTTGTGTATCTGAAAGGAGTGTCAATAGAAAAGAGATGGAAAGAAAGAAGGAAGAGCGAAAGAAAGAAGAAAAAACGTGTTTACATCTATACAGCTGGTCAGTTGTTTCAATAGAAGATGACAAGTTGGTTCTTAGTCTTTAAAAATGGTAAAACCAGGTGGCTGATCTAAGGGGGTGGGGTCTGTTTTGATGAGGAATAATAAAAGTTATTTTTAAAAAAAATTGTCTGGACTTATCATCATCATCACTGTCCAGTGAGAGTGTGTGTGTGTGTGTGTTTTTGTATGTGTGTGTATGTGTGCGTGTGTGAGTGTGTGCCTGTGTATCTGAAAGGAGAGTCAATAGAAAAGAGAAGGAAAGAAAGAAGAAAAAACGTGTTTACAGCTGGTCAGTTGTTTCAATAGAAGATGACAAGTTGGTTCTTAGTCTTTAAAAATGGTAAAACCAGGTGGCTGATCTAAGGGGGTGGGGTCTGTTTTGATGAGGAATAATAA
>NC_068986.1:110113404-110117153 GCF_001194135.2 Octopus bimaculoides
ATATATTTTTTCAAGAGGAATGAAGATAAGGAACAATTCTTTACAAAAATGAAGATATTTGGATGAGTAATAATGTACAAGGGAAAGTGTCTTGAGAAGGAACTCAATGAAACAGATATGCATACAATTTCTTGTACATTATGAGGTCATTATTACGTAGAGTAAGCTAATTGTTCCAGAGGGGTTTATCGGGAAGGTGCTGTGATTTTCATATTTTCAGCCATTCAGTTTGGGGGAGAATTTTGTTATGAAGTGTTGTTCCAATTTTTTTTTCTATGAAGAAGGTGTCATTCCTTGGGCATTTATAGAAGGGAAAGATCTTAAATTTTCCTTCTCCACATGTTTCTAAGTGTTTACTCAGTGGAATCTTTCGCAGTTCCTCCTGTCGGTGACTTACACTGTTTTTATCAATGGATTCTTACTTAAATCATTTTCAACCATCCTTTCATCCATTTGATATTTTCGACTAATGCAATATTGACAGTGAATGTATAATAATTTTCTCATTGATTCCAAATACGGACATACAATTTCATACGAAACCATGCGAGTATATTTATGTTTTATATTTTATATTGTATTTACCTTATTTATATTTACGTATATTTTTATGAAGTATTCCAGTCATGAGAAATCTACTGACGAAATGAACTTTGACTCCTGGAATTTGTTCTCTATGTATTAATCGTTATGTATGTATATATATATATATATATATATATTGTGTATGTGTGTGCGTGTGTGTGTGCGTGTGTGTATGTCTGTGTGTATACATTTTATGGATCTTAAAGTATGCAATCTCCGATAAGCTTATTTGGTATTACTTCAGTTTAATTCGAAATATGTTTTCTGATTAAATATTAAATGTACACATATCATGACGTTGAGTTGTAGACAATGGAGTGTTGTCATTGTAAGTTAAACATAATTTAGTCTATAAAAACAGCCATTACTTAGAAATGCTAATTCGAAGAGATAAATTTATAGGTATTAATTTTTTTCATCATTTCTTCAGCAAGAAGTTGTCAAATGAAAGACTTAGTGACAGACGGAGTTAAATGCAAAGAAAAGGCAGAAAATGATGTGCTTTATACACTGGCCAGAGTAGAAAATATGCAAAAATTGACTGAGATTGAAAGTGAGAGAATTAAAATGTGTGTGAAGTTCGCTTTATGCTGTTTAGACCAGGATAAGAATTAGGAACGATCATACGAAGAATAGAAAACACCGTAATCTTACGGTTTTACTATAGACATTCAGGTAAAAATAACTTCTAACGTAATCAATGTTACATGTAAATCATTATACCAATTACGTTGTAATAATTTGTAAAAAGAGTGTCATTATCATTAATTAAATTTTAACTATTATTGATACATTCAATAGAACATTCGAGAAATGTTATTAGCAAAAAGCATTTTTAATGGTACAAGAGTCTGTGTGGTTATATTAAGTTGTGATCCATTATTTTCATCGGCTGGTACCACTGCTACATTTTGAAAATTTTTAGTTTTGGCATTTGGACTAAAATCAAAGTAAATATTTTACTATAAATACAAAATCTGATAATTTTAGGTGAGAAATCTGTGAAAGGTCTCACCTGCCGTTTTTAAAAGGAGTTGCATGTTTTACAATAGCTACAACTCTACATATTTTTGACGACAAGGGGACACTAGTATATTCCCCCACATATATATTATAACTACATACACATATTATATTACACACACACACACACACACACACACACACACACACACACACACACACACAGAGACAGAGTCACAAACGCAGACATACACACATACATACACATATATATATACGACGGGCTTTCTTCAGTTTCTGTCTACCAAATCCACTTACAAGGCTTTGGTCGGCTCAGAGATATAGAAGAAGACACTTGCCGAAGGTGCCATGCAGTGGCACTGAACTCGGAGCGATATGGTTAGTAAGTAAGCTACTTACCACACAGCCACTCCTGGGCCTATACATATCCAAATTGCAAGTTCAGGTTTATACCTGTAATAACTGGGGCACCGGAGATTTGTACCAGTGCCTAAATACCAACTTTGAGAAGTTAGGCTACTCAAAACCAGAAATGAGAAAGCTGATTCGAAGACTACAGCCATCAGTGGAACTTTTAAGTATAGATGAGCATGTTTAGATATGCAAACATATGCATGAGAAGACAAACTTGAAACAAAAATTACAAATGTGCACGTATGCATATAAACAAAAATACCCTGTTGTTGATGTTGAAATTCCAATGAAGGAGCGTCGAATCTAGGTTAGAGACCGGTTCTTTCTCTATGGAGCAAAAAACCTTTAAATAAAACTGAACGACACACTGACATATATGTATATAAAAAACACTTTTATAAGAATAGAGCTGACTGACTCGATGTTTCGGCCTGCTAGACTACATCTGACAGCCTGATAAAAGAGAGGCAGTTGGAAATTCTCGAAGTCACTGTTACTTCTCTTTTTTAAAAGTATAATAGATATATAACCTACAAAAAACTAGTGAGTAGTTGTTTATGTTCATGTTAGATTGTTTGTATTATGACTCTATACGAAACAAACATTGCCACACACACACACACACACACACACACACACACACACACACACACACACACACACACACACACACAGACACACACACATGAGCGTAGGTGTGTATGTTTGTGTGTAGTGCAAAGATGTACAAGTGCATCAGGATAGATTCCAGATGCACAACATGTCATCAACACACATTTCCCCCATTTTTTTTTTATCAAAATCGTAAAGCAGCCCACGCTTCCGATAAAACAAAATATTATCACACTACACAATAATAATACACTAGATCAATAGATCGATGAAGCTCTAACTGTACATTGATCGGTAGAAATCAGAGATCAACTGAGAGGAAAGTATGTGGTACAAAATCTCTTTAGTAATCTAAGATATTACAGTTACTAGAGGATCTTTTTTTTTCTTTTACTAATATTATAACAGAATTAAAAAGAAATACAAAAAAAATACCCTTCTTATTGTGATATTAAATTAACTTCTCGAGAAACTTTGACAAAATATATTCTTTATTATTAAAATGTTTGATGTGTTCGAAATTGCTATCAAATTCCTTGAGATGAAAGTTTTTTGGGCGTTGATATTAACTTTGTAAATTGTTCCTTTATTAAAGCGCTGTTGTTTCTGTTGATTCAGTTTCTGTTGTGCAGTTTCTATGACGGTGACGACGCCACGCTGTTATCTATATATGAACTAATCGTCTTAGTAGTCTCTTCAAAATACCACCCACACATTCAGCCGCATTTATCCTCACATACACATACATGCAGGCGTATTTATTTACATATATGTCTGTACAGATGCATGCATACATACATATATACGCACACACACATACATACAAACACCCCCCACACACACACACAAACTGACGCACAGACGCACACACACGCAGGCACTCGAGCGCATATGTTTGTGTGTGTATGTATATATACATGTGTGTGTGTGTATGCATGTATATATATATATATATGCTTCCATGTATGCATGTAAGTATATGCCTTCGTTCAAAGATGTATTGGTAGATACCAAAGGAACCAGTACAAATTCGTTCGTCTTGTAGCACTTTGACAGACATTAAAGAACGTTCTGGGTTGAAGAACACAGCAGAAAGCCGGTGCATTATCGTTGATGAATTGTCGCTGTAGTAGTAGTAGTAGTAGTAGTAGTAG
>NC_068986.1:110117163-110122973 GCF_001194135.2 Octopus bimaculoides
AGTAGTAGTAGTAGTAGTAGTAGTAGTAGTAGTAGTAGTAGTAGCTACATAAGAAGGACAGTACATTATTAATCAAGATTTGTTCAAATGTTAACCTTATAATTACATGCAATACATATCATTAGATGTGAAGCAGTGATTCGTGAATTCATTTTCGTTGACATTTCATTCGTGTTTCCAATAATCAGCCTCGTTCTAATGTACAAGTTTACGGAAATAAATTCGTACTGACTGGTCGCCATTAAAAGTCGAGCTATTTTTGATATTTTAACAACAGTTTTTGATTGAAAAGATTTTCTTGGAATGTATCTAAATTATTTCAAACGATGAAATTTCCATTCTCCATTTTATTTACAGGGTAATTGAAATATTTTTTTTTTATTTGTTTCGATTTTCAAAATATTCTCTTCCTCTTTTACGAACAATCACATTCACAAAAATACAAACATGCACACAACATACAAGCATGCATTCACACACACACACACACACACACACACACACACACACGCACATATACACACATACATATGCTTTACACAAACATACATACACTAGCATCAAACACTTATTTACAACCATACACATACTGACATCCAATGGAGTTAAACACATCCATACGCATCAATAAGATATACTCAAATGTATTCATACATACACTGATATTAGCGGAATTCAAGCATAAATAGACATTAACGCATACATATACACTCACTAGTATATGATATAGTTAACACACACAGAGATACACACCAGTATTTGATATATTTTAAAGCCTCTGCATCCGCACTCATATATGAAATTCCTAAACAGATCTTACACTCTCGCGCACGCACGAACGCACGCTCGCACATTGTCTTTTGTGATCCTTAAACGTTTCCTACGCTCAACTTTCGATATAGATTTATAGTATATCCCTTTGTGCACTGGCATGAGGTTCTCACCCCTACAAACACTTGTATCAATTATACTTAAACCCAGCCATTCATAGACGCAAACATTGATTTATAATTTCAGCACAAAATCATGTTTCGTGGCTGAAGTCATGCAGTCGATGGAAACAAACCAAGTATATTACAGGTATCTGAGTCATTGAATCCAGCGAACTAAAAGCTTTGGGGAAGGAAAATAAAAATTGTGACATAGGGTTGCGTGCTGCACTGTCACGACATGCTTTTCACACGTATGCAGTCACATCAATACATTGATATAAGCTAAAATGCTTTGCAGTATTTATTGCAGCTCTCCACGATCAGAGTTCAAATCTCACTCAAGGTAGCCTTACCTTTTATCCTTTGGGAATTCATATATAAGATATCAGTCAAATACTGATGCCTAATCTTCTTCCCTCTCTCTCATATTCTCTTCCTCCCTCTGTTTCCCTCTCTCTCTCTCTCTCTCTCTCTCTCTCCATCTGCTCGTCTGTTTGCTTGTTTCTTTTTCTGAACAAACCGGTTGTTGCCAGCTCTAGTCCACGTGGGAGCTTTGGCACCAGTAAGAAACAATTATGAACTTTTCTTTTAATTACATTTTTTAGAAAATATGTATTTTTGATAAGGTTCGTTTTTTCAAGAACCGAAACATGTAAAATATCTCTGAGAAAATTATAAATTAAAATTTATTTTATATAGTGGCGTTTTCAAACTTCTTTTTTATAAATATATACCCACTCGTATGCCACCTACACTTTATATATATATACGACGGGCTTCTGTCAGTTTCCGTCTACCAATCCACTCACAAGGCCCGATGCTATAGTAAGAAGAACTCTATAAGGTATAGAGTTGAATTTCGTATAGCCACCCGTTGGCAACTTTCTTCCGCCACCCGTTATGTAGGAGGTGTTGCCCATTTTTCTGGGTTCTTTTCACAGCTATACTCCGTTCGAAATTTGCCTTAGTTTTTGTATGAAAAAAAAAGGAAGGGAGGGCGCCTTGTTTATAGCATGTAGAAAAAATGTTAAACTTGCCTGAAAAAAAAACATGGTCTTTCCCGCCAACTAAAAGACATGAAAATCTATGAAACAAGGTGAATAAGTAGCAGGGGTGGGGGAAAGAAAAGAGAACTAACACTCGATCCTTCTCGAACTCCCAGAATGAAAATCTAAACACTTGAAAGACTTTCTTTCTATTTATTACTAATTCTCTTTCCCTCTTTTTCATTGTTAAAAGTAAAGAAGCTAGGAAAGATCGATCGTATTTCAGTCAAATTGTCATTTTAAATGACTGAGGCTTTCCTTTGTCTGTCTCTATCGCGTCACTCCTTTTCTCTACGGTTAAGAGAGTGAAGGTGCGTGGCTCAGTGGTTAGGGGTATTCGGTCCACGATCATGAGGTCATGTGTATGATTCCCGGCGATGCGCTGTACTCTTGAGCAAGGCACTCTACTCTCACCTTGCTGCAGTCCACTCAGCTGGCAAAAATAAGTTGTAGCTGTAATTCATAGGGACCAGTCTTGTGATATTTTGTGTGATGCTGAATCTCCCTGAGGACTACGTTAATGGTATGCATGTCTCTGAAGTACTCAACCACTTACGCATTAATTTTATCCTCATGTGGTAATGAAAATGAAAATGACATCCAATAGTTGCTGTAGTTATTTGACTTTGGTTTAACAATGTGTCTATGAATCTATGTATCTACTTTTCTTTCGATGTATGTATCAGTCAACTCTGAAAATACTGATAAACATTTAAAAACACAACACGAACGCCCCCCACCTTTCCATCACCGATCAATTTCTCTCTCTCTTTCTCTCAATCCCTTTCTGTCCCTCCTCTCTTCTCCATTTCATTCAACAATGCATGTATGACTCTTTGTGTGACTCTGCTTTTCTTTCGATGCACCAGACGACTCTGAAAAACTGGTAAACATTTAATAACAATAAAATGAACGCCATCATCATTTCAGTCACCGCTCGCTGACTCTCTCACTCTCTCACTCTCTCTCTCTCTCTCTCTCTCTCTTTCTCTTACTTCCTCTCTGTCTCTCCTCTCCCCCCCTCTGCCACTCACTTTTTCGTTGTACCTCTCTCTTCAAACTTTTTACCTCTTCCTTTGATGTAAGTGTGACACACACCACAGGTACGTACGTACGTAAAAGAACCAAAAGTTAGCATAGTAATATTATTGATAAAACGCGCGCGAACACACGCACACAGAAACACACACGCGCGCGCACACACACAGATATTTTTGCTAATGCCTTTTAAATCTCAGAGTGAATTCGTCAGGGTTGTTGAACTTCATCTCTCTACTACCTGCTTCTCCCGCTGCCAACTCTATGTTAGTTGCTCACGAGTTGGAAGCAGTAACAATTTATTCATTTGGACACCAACAAAAAATTACATAATGAATATTGTTTACACTGAGGTGCTTCAAGATTGGCAGATTTTCAGCTCTAAATTCTATTATCATCACAATTTGGATATTTTAAAATGAAATATAAATGCTTTGAAATAATGATGAGAAACAAAATATGTCTTCATATTTATCGTTTACTAATCTGGGTAAGAACAGCAGTAAGCCGGGCAGCGTCCAATAATTCCGCTAGTTCTCTATAGGAGGCGCAATGGCCCAGTGGTTGCAGTAGCGTACTCGCGGTCGTAGGATCGCGGTTTCGATTTCCAGACCGGGCGTTGTGAGTGTTTATTGAGCGAAAACACCTAAAGCTCCACGAGGCTCCGGCAGTGGGGTGGATGGCGAACCCTGCTGTACTCTTTCACCACAACTTTCTCCCACTATTTCTTCCTGTTTCTGTTGTACCTGTATTTCAAAGAGCCAGCCTTGTCACACTGTGTCACGCTGAATATCCCCGAGAACTATGTTAAGGGTACACGTCTGTGGAGTGCTCAGCCACTTGCACGTTAATTTCACGAGCAGGCTGTTCCGTTGATCGGATCAACTGGAACCCTCGTCGTCGTAACCGATGGAGTACCACTTAAGTTCTCAATAATCAACAAGCTAAACATGAAAACCTTTTTATGGGTTACAAATCCTAGTCCTTATTTTCATTTTCCCCTTCTCTTGACGGATTAACAGATATTGGCAAATATTTTCATGCTGAATTTATTAATGCTGCTGCTTTTGTTGTTTCTTTTGGTGCTGTTGCCGTTGTAGTGGTGGTGGTGATGCTGCTGCTGCTACTATATTTATCACTGCTGTTTCAGTATCTGTTACCGTTTCACATAAATTTTGTTCTCTCTTGGAGCTTTATTCACTGCTCGGCTTATTTATTGTCACCACACAGCTCAATCATTAACCTAAACATTTAGACAATGCCTCGAATTAGTGAAATTTAAAGCGTCTTAGAAATTTAAGCCATCTTTCGAAATTTGAACCTTAGAACAAAAAATTGCATTTTCGCCTATTGTATCATATAAAAAAAAACTGCCAGAAATATATATATATAAAAAGGCATATAATAGAAATACAACAAAGATATCCTATTTATAAACATGTGATATGAGCATCATATAATGTAATGATTCTGAAATTTGGTACTATGTGTTTTTTTTTCTTTTTTTTTGCAGAATCTAAAGTATTCTTTGTGATGTGATATTATATGGAAACTGGAACTGAACGAATGGAATAAATGAATTTTACAACGAATTTATCTGCTTTCTCTCTCTTTCAGTCTCCCTCCCTCCGTCTGTCTGTTTGTCAGTTACATTCTCTGCTTTTCCCTCGGTTATCATTTCTTTTTTCCTTTCCACGTCTCTCTTTGTCTTTGTGTCGCTCTCATTTAGTCTATTTCAATTCCCCCCCCCTCTTTCTCTCTCTCTTTCTCTTTCTCTCCCATATACATATTTACGATTCCTTCTTCGAATCTCATACTTTCTTGATCTGTCACATTCTCTGCACACAAGTCTCTCTCTAAATATAAATTTACATTCACACACAGACACACACACACACACACACACACACACATATATATATATATATATATATATATATACACTTATACATACATATATATGTGTGTGTTTATGTGTGTATGTGTATGGATGTGTGTGTGTTATACACATATATATAAAGATACATACAAACATATCTATCTATCTATCTATCTATCTATCTATCTATCTATCTATCTATCTATCTCTCTCTCTCTCTCTCTCTCTCTCTATATATATATATATATATATATATATATATATATACATACATACACGTTTGTCACATTCTGACTTTTTCAAACTGTACTTTTATTTCTCTTTCTTTCTCTCTGTCTCTGTCTGTCTGTCTGTCTGTATGTCTGTCTGTCTCTCTCTCTCTTTCTCTCTCTCACACACACAAACATACAGACACCCTCTTTCTGGAATGATTCCCACTGAAAGATATTCTAAATAGACAATCGATGCCTGCGAGTTAATAATATCCGATGTGGTAAGATAGCAATTTTCACATACCCAAAAACAGTGCAACACCAAGTTTGAAATAACTGAGTTGTGAAAGCAATTTTATAGGATATTAATGGTGTATGCCAGCTTTTCATAGCTGTAACTTCCTAACCGATATGTTAGCACATTTTTGGATAATAATGATACATCAGGTGACGATCATGGCGGCTCACGCCAATCTAATGTGGCTCTTACTGTAACATCCCCAACTCCCCCCGATGAACGCACATGAAAATACACATCCCAAAAAGCATATAAGCGCATATGTATTTATAAAAACACACACAGGTTGATGTATACATATTCATACACACACATAATATATATTTCCCACTGCGTCAAATGAAGCTAGAGATAACAAAGTAAGATATATGTATATATATATGTAGTTATATATATATATATATA
>NC_068986.1:110123026-110129347 GCF_001194135.2 Octopus bimaculoides
CTACATATATATATACATAAAAGTAGTTGCATATAGATATATAAAGACATATATGTATGTGTATGCATATCTGTTTGTATATATGTATATACACACACGTATGTGCGTGCGTGTGTGTATATGTATGTATGTCTCTTTGTGTGTATGTGTATGTTTGTGTATGCGTGTGTGTTGTCTCTCTGCGTATATATCTCTGAATGTATATGTGTGTTCGTGAATAATATTGAAAGCAATGAAAACTTCCTTGTTATTTAACCGACTATAGTTGCATTAAACGTGTGAAGAGTTTCCAGAGAGGCATATTTGCCAAACCCGAAGAAGGCAAGAAGGGATAAATATTATTTATTCTCTGCAGTGAGGCATAATGTAAACCTTATTCCGCAGCACATCGTGTCGTTACAGCGTTTTGATTAACGTAAACAAACGTTTTTTTCTTCCTCGAGACAAAAGTAACCGGTTTCAAATCTCGTTTGATTCTCAATAGAAAGACTACAAATTTTCTTTTCAAAGTTAGCTCGAAGTGGCATTTGTTTAAAATAGTTTCTCATATACAGTGTTTGGACTTCAGTTGTTTGTTAAGCATTCAATCATACCAACGTCTACTTCATGACAGAAAAATCAGATTCACTAACTCACCTTGATCTTTGTTTGTATCTCATTTAAATAGCGATTGTTAATAATTTCACCTGGTATGAAGAAGAACAAAATGGTCAACCAGCCTTGATATCAAAATGATGTCTATTTTTGTGGGTGCTGTGTGATACAAGGATGGTAACATGTATTTATATTTGCTTACTTTCTTCACAGTAAAACATACAAATCGTAGGTTACCTACATTAAATGTAAACATACGTCCTGACACACATACACACACACACACGCACACACACACGCACACACACACACACACTCATAAATTCTAAAAGTAACATTACACGAAATTCTCTGTTCTTGAGGCACTCTAGCATCTACCGATTAAATATAAAATATTGTATATATATACGTAATTTAAAACTAAAAGATATATATGTAAGCACGGGGACCACAACTGTTTGTAGTGGCTCTCTCAGACATGCCCTCAGCTGTACAGTCCCCCACTGTCACCAGTTACGCTGATGATGCAAAAGTATCTCAGGCGGGTAACGACTCTAATGGCATAGAACAACTGCACAAGTAGCTGTATGTAATATACAAATGGGATTATGAAAATAACATATAATTCAATGCCGAGAAGTTTCAAGCACTTCGCTATAAGCCCATAAACAGACTGCAATCAGAATACATAGGACCAACGGACAGTGGAATTCCCGAGTTAGAATCGGTGCGTGACCTGGGAATCCACATCAGTAATGATGCAACATTCCATGTACATATTACCAAGATAAAAACACTGAGCAGGCAGGTAGCTGGATGGATCTTCAGATCATTCAGAACCAGAAATAAGGAAACCTTGCTACTCCTGTCCTCAGTTGTGTGTATTACTGCTCCCAAGTGTGGTCACCTCAGAGCGTCAAACTGGTGGCAGAACTCGAGACAATCAAGCGCCAATGCGCAAAAAAGATTGACACGGTGAGACAGATGAACTACTGGGAGAGGTTACAGAACTGAAGGGCTACTCCCTGGAGAGAAGGCGAGAAAGGTACACAGTGATATACATATGGAAGATCCTTGAAGGTCTAGCTCCCAACTTTGGAATTAAATGCTATACCATCCACCAAAATGAACAGCATTGCATAATACCAAAGATTGTGTAGTCTTAATCACGAATAAGGACGCAGTAGTGCAACATCTTGGATTTCAAGGGATCCCGACTGTTTAACATCCTCCCAAAGAACCTCTGAGATTTGCGAAGTATAAATGTGAAATCCTTCAAAAAGCACCTGCAATGCCAGATCAGTCCACAACATGGAAGGAGGCACAAAGACATTGAAAGGCGGTTTTTTGCAGCATGACCCCAGCCTCTGGCTAAAACCAACAAGAGAGTAAAAGAATATATATATATATATATATATTCATGTCTGTGGTCTATCTTCCTGTTTCTGTCACCAAAGTTACGCACACTTATTATATATACACACATATATTCATGTCGCACGTATGTATGTATGTGCAGATTTGTATGTCTTATGTATATATAGTTGCATATCTAGACAAGCTCATACATATTTAAATGATGAACATCTGGAAAGTTTTACAGATTTTTACAGTTCCAGCGATGGATTGGATTTGTAGTCTTCGAATTAGCTTTCTCGTTTCTGGTTTTGAGAAGCCTAATTTCTCAAGAATGGTATTTAGGCAGTGTATTACATATCCTAAGTCCCCAATAATTACAGATAGAAACCTGAACTTGTAATCTGACGGATTTCATTATAGAGTGTCCCAGCTAGAACATCATGTCTCATCGGTAGATAATAGCGTAATGACATTCTCGGACAACTGCTTATGAAGTGGGTGATATCTTCAGTATTAACTCCACAAAGTCTGCATAGGTTATCACATTTTGCTGCTTTTCCTGTGTCTCTGTCCCTTTTGTGCATCAGTGTTGATATTTCCTGTTCCTGTATTTCAAACGCTTACCGTTCAAAGTGGGAGGTAGTAATCCAGTAATTCATCCATGATAAACTGCTTTCATGATCGATGTTACTATCATCACATAACTTTCTACTAACATATCGAGGCATAGTCTTCTGTTTATATAGGTTCATCCTTTCATGCGTTGCGGTTCCGTCGTGCGGCTTCTTTGGACTATCAGACAAAGAGCTTTGCTCAAGCAGCTGACTTCAAGTCTTATGATGTTATAGTAGAGGACACTTGCCCAAGGTGCCACGCAGTGGGACTGAACCTGGAATCATGTGATTGGAAAGCAAGCTACTTACCACACAGCCACTCCTACGCCTATATATATATATATATATATATAATGCTATTCATCGTAGCGTTTGTAAAGAATTAGTTAAAACAGGAAATGAAATGAAAGAAATGTTCGGATTTATGTCTTTAGTGTGTTTTTGTTAGCCGCCTAAGGGAAGTAACTCATTGATCAGGAGGAATTCTGCGTTAATGGTTATTGCAAATGAGATTCAACACTTCATAGTGTGACATAAAATACTCATTAGTCAAAGATGTAAATTGAATAAAGATAAAGAATAACCATTCTGCGTCAAGCCATTGGACATATATTATATAATGTCGTAATATTGGCAATATTCAGAGTAATAATATTAATGCTTATAATGACATAAATAATTTAATAATGGAAGAGGATAGCGTGGTGTTATAATAATAGTTTTAAACGAATTAAATTGGATACGCCATACAAACTTGATATGACCGATAAGAATTGGTTTAGACGGGATAAAGTTGCACAGCAATACACACACACATACACACACACACATACACACGCACACAAATGCACAATCAAACACACACCGAGGGTATGGTGATCATGTATTACTCGGTGTTTAAACGGGTTGTGCCCATTATGGCCACGGCTTGTGGGGGCTGAAACATATAAAAAAAAGATAAATAAAAGAATACAGCTAAAATTATAATAGTCTTCCAATAATCTATGTGTTTCTAAACATCTGCCAAAAACTGTCGGAATCTTTAGCAAGTCCGACATAATGCTTAGTGGCAAGACGTTTATTCGAACGGTGCCCATACACGTTCATCGTCTAGGATGCGTTGCATTATTAGCCGACTGCATAGCTAAACCGCGGTGCAGTGGGTGCTGGAAAAAGACTGACCGTTTTATCATTGGAGCAAGTCCCTTCCACAAGAAAATAAATAACAGATGCTCCAATGTAATGAAGATGTAGCCCGGGCAAGGCACGATTGTCAGGTGATAAACGAGGGCGTCGAGCTGGCTGAATCGTTAGCGCGCCGGGCGAAATGCTTATCGGTATTTCGTCTGCTGTTACGTTCTGAGTTCAAATTCCACAGAGGTCGACTTTGCTTTTCATCCTTTCGGGGTCGATTAAATAAGTACCAGTTACACACTGGATTCGATGTAATCGACTTAATCCCGTTGTCTGCCCTTGTTTGTCCCCTCTATGTTTAGCCTCCACTCCGCTGTGGGCAATAAAGAAATAAATAAATGATGACGGAGACGGCGTAGGAATTCGCCACCTCTGTTCGCCTTCTCTGTCTCTCTGCTCATAGCTGGGTAAGTTTTAGCACCGTGTTTGTCACTTCCTCCCACACCTTCCTCATCTGGAGGTCAGGACGGAACCAGACCCCATGCAGTTTAACTGTTTCGTCAGCCCAGCGTGCAACAACGTCGTCTGACCACATGGACATGACTCTCTAGGTGCTCAACGGTACCGACATCCTGCATTGATTTTGGTTCCTGCTACTCACTCGTGTCCATTTAGAATGGTGCCGATCGTCTCCATTTCGGAGGTGTCCAGCACCATGTCGTGTACGCCGGTACTATCCTCCCGGGTTCCTGTTCGAATTGTTTACCTCTCAACTGTTTCAGTTTCCACAACAGTGGTTCGGGAGCCAATGAATAAAAAAAAAGCCAAGTGCGGGCAGTCATGACGGACTGAGTGTGCGATGTAAAACGGTTTCACTGGGTGGCCGTTTACTTTGACCTCTTATGGGTTCGGACTCAATTGATTTCAGGTCAGCTTCCAGGTAACGATGGTCGATTCTATTCTGTGCTTTAGATTGATCCAAATTAATCAGGGTTCCACAGAAGCCAGCTTTCGTTCCTGCCCTCTAGAAAACCTTTCACTGTTATTCCTTCCAAATTTCCCAACCTACGCAGTTTACCTTCCTTGTATTTTTATAACTGTTTCTTTCTTCCATTATGTGAGAACTTCACATATTCTTCAGAATTTTTAAAACATGTTGTGAACACAATTTGATCTTATGAATCTTTCAGTTTTTGCCATCTCACGGTCGATTCCGCCAACAACTAGTGATTTATAATTATTAGACTGCTTTATCTCTATAACAGCAGCAAAATAATCTTATGTGATTTCTCTCGTTTCAATGTTCAGCTTCTGTTCACTGAAGATATATTTCCTTAATTGTGAGGAAATGGTCTGTATAGCACTACTTCAAATTATTTCTTCCATCTAATCTTTATGACTTCATCTGTTAGTTAGCAGGTTTACATCTTTCAGTTCTAATTAAGAGCTCATTATTTTGTTGGTGTTGCTCGTAATTTCTTTCATTAATTGATAAGCTAATCTCATGTTCAACTCTCTGCCTGTATTTGTTTGAGCTTCACTTTTATCCGCAAACTCATTCAAGTAGTTGCACTTATCACGTTTAGTGAGTCTACTCACTTCGCTGTTTAAAACTTGCATATTCACTTCTTAAATAAGTCATCTTTGATCATAATTTCGTTGAGGTTTATACATAAGTTTTGCTAACTTCCTTTTCTGTATCACTTCCACTATCTTCCTTGCAACTCATCTTTACCTCTTAATTCTTCTTCTGCTTCCAAGTACTACTCTTGCTGCGTCAAGTAGCGTCTCTTGAATATCATACAACATCTTAAACACATTCTCACCTCTTCTATTAATATCTGTCAAAGAAAACGTCTATTTCTGAATTCACTCATAAACTCTTATTTTGCATTTTCGCTAGTTCTCATTTTCCTCTCCATATATTAAGCGATGGAATCGAGATTCTACTTGTCATCATTCGAATCAGCTAAATTTTAAACTAAGATAATGTGAGCTGATGGCCAACTAAAAGTATTGATCCATCTTATAACCGTTGCCTCATTTACTAAACTCACATAACATTTACCAGTTGCAATACGATCAGTTTCAACTCTATTTTTCCTGCATTCAGTAATAAAAGATGTTTATGAAAATTTTGGTACTCAAACGTTTTTCCTTATTCAGCTTCTTCGTTCAATATTCAAGGGGGAATCCTCTGGTTCCTTCTCCATAGACCCATGTGAGAAGCAACGGCTCATTGGACTTTTTGGCAGAATTCTTAAGCGTGCAACCATTTCGTTCATGGCATACCCCTAGGTTTTCTGCTAGTTGGCTCAGTTTGAAGAATTAGCCTTGCGATTCTTTTCTGGGCCCTCCTAGTCACATGTCTATAGTATCGGTGCAGAGAATTAGCGACTCGATCCGGGAAACACTTCCGAAGAATCCCATTTTGAAGATCCTTCGGTGGAATCACATTTCGACCGCTTCAGTTCGCGATCGGACTCTTTTGAACATTACCCAACATTCATCACGATAGGAAAGATACGAAAATCTAATTAAAGCTAGAATGTTTGGCTTTTATTTCTAGCCTCTACATTTTTATTAATCCCTCTTAGGATCGAATGCAGAAGCAGCCCCA
>NC_068986.1:110129695-110130416 GCF_001194135.2 Octopus bimaculoides
TATATATATATATATAAAACCCCATGTGGATTATAGGCGATTTTTTTTCTTATCTATCTTTCTTTCTCTTTGCACTTTCCAGCTTCCGACGAAGAGCTACGCTGGAAACGTTAACGACTCCCTCTTTTCACCTTGCATCAACTTAATATATTGCTTGAGCCCGTCCTCAGGTTGGTATTTTTCCTTTCTTTTTCTGTTTTTTAATTGTATGTTCTTTGAATTGATTATATATACATACAAACATACATGCATACACACACACACACACACACACACACACATACACACATATAAATATATACATATATGTACGTATATATATTATTTACGTATATGTACATATTTGCATCTCTCCCGGTCTCTCTTTCTCTCTCTCTATATATATTTGTATATGCATATATTGTTATATATATATGCATACGTTTTCCTGTGTTTATAAATAGTACTGTCGGTATGATTTAGTGGAGCCTGCATAAACATGTAGGCGCATGTGTACAAATAACACGGGTTTATATTTCTCTTTCTTGCAAAGCGTGTATGTGTGTGTAGGTGTGGTCGTGCACGAGGATGTGGAGTAAGATAGAAACAGAAGAATGAAAGAAAGAATAAGGAGATCAATGATATGAAGGAGAATGGATGAAATATTAAAAAAAAAAAATTTAAAGTACGTTCACAGGCTTACGTCAATAGATGAAGTTATATACATGTATGTATATATATA
>NC_068986.1:110130488-110133896 GCF_001194135.2 Octopus bimaculoides
ATATATATAAATATATAAAAACATATATACATATATATACATACATATACATACATACATATACATATGTATGTATGTATTTATGTGTGGTTGTATGCGTTTGCGCACACAAGTTTATATATCATGAAAACTTATATTTATGCATGTCTATATATATGTATACATATGTCTGTGTGTGTGTATGTCCATGTATGTTTCTATACCTAAATTTATCCATGTATATATATATATATATATATATATATATATATGTCTGTTTATACGTCTGTGAATATAACGAAGTATACATACGTTACCTACGCATACACCTATAATTATATAGTCACACACACATGCACATATGTATGTATACACAGTACATAATTTTGTAGTCAGTAAAATGAAATTTATATACATAAAAAAAAGCCTCTTTTGTCGAAGTAAAGAATAGGAACAAACGAAAAGAAAACCAATATCCAAAACAAATACAAAACAACAACAATTCCCCCCTCTACCTTTTCTTTTTACTCAATAAATTTATTTTCGATTTAAAAGAGGAGAACAATTTTCTCTTTTAACTTAATGAGAAGGATTGAATTGAAAAATAATCGGATATAACACCTTCAAAAGCGTGCAGCATCAATGTTATGATCCCTAGCATGGTACTGGTGGAAAAATTCCTTAGTTTGAAGCCAAGATCAAAGTAGGTAGCGATTGAAAATCTTTCTCATCAATACTTTCGTTTTCTGTCAGATAATTATATATGCAACACATCTAATCGCCTCCCACAAATTTAATTACAGTTGAAAATTGTGAAGGTGGTATTGGCATGTTACCCTTTTCACTATGAAGAAACTCAGCTTTGTTTCTCTCTTTGTTTGTTTTAGATTTTAATTTTGATTGTTCTAATTATCGATAGTTATTGATCGAGAGAATTAATGCAGTTGCTGTTCCTCTAAGTTAGCATATTATATAGTGGCTGTGGTAGTGAGTCGATAGAGTACATCCACGTAAAAAGCGGTTGAGTGTGCTTTAGTTTTGTAGCTCCTTCCCATCTTATCATAATACAATTGTGACTTCAAGTCAAGATATTTAACTCTCGCTGACTCAGCCGTACTTGCTATTAATAAGTACCAGAAGGTGGCTACAGCTATATATATATATATATATATATATATATATATATATATATATATATACATAATATTATTAGAATTAATAATATGTACCTCCCACATCATTAAAGTGCTTGAAAGGGTGGTAAGATCAAGGATAGCTGACTTCCTGGAGACCCACAAACTCCTAAATTCAAACCACCATGCCCTTCGCTGTGGCATGGACTGTCTAACACAGCTCTTACATCACATTGAAGATATATTTAAAGCCTTGGGAACAGGTTCGAACGTTGATGTCATATATTTTGACTTCAGTAAAGCGTTCGACATGGTTGACCATAATATCTTACTCACAAAATTGGCAAATGTTGGAATCCGTGGAAAACTTCTACACTGGATTAAGTATTTCCTGGAGAACGGAACATAAGAAGTTGTGGTCGATGGAGTCCCCTCAAGCCTAACAAAAGTCACCAGTGGTGTCCCTCAGGGGACTGTCTTGGGCCCACTCCACTTTATAATTTACATAAACGACCTTTCCAGCGTTGTAAATCCCTGAAAAGTGAAAATATACACACTGAGAAATATGCTTATACGCATAAACAAAGGGAGAGATGGCAGAGAGAAAAGAAAGAGGGGAAGGAAAAGGAGAAGACAAACATAAAAATGCTTCATGTTGAATAGTCAGCATCGAATCAACGACGCCAGATCAGCTGCGCCAGAACGTCTAACATCCCTTTATTAATACAATGATGTCACAACTGAAATTGGTTAGCTAGCTGTAGCCACCTGAAATTGCTTTGCTTCTCGGAGGAATTTTTGTAGCTGAGAATAATACAGCCCTTTCACGGTGTAACCCTTTTCAAGGTAATCGATCAGCAAGACACCTTGATAATAATAAAAAAAAAACGGACGCCATGACCTTGCCAGCTGAAGGAATGACCCTGGCTTTCTTTGGGGTAGGAGATCATGTGTGCATCCACTGCTTTGATTGTTCTTTGGTTTCAGGCTGGTAGTGATGGACCCAACGTTCGTCCATAGTAATGAAACGAGCAAGAAAATTCTCTTCATCGTCTTCAAACAGTTCCAGATTGCTCGCGGACAAAGTGCACCTGGTGCATTCCTGTTCAGGAGTCAAAAGGCGAGGGATCCACCTTGCAGAAACCTTTGAGAACCCAAGTTCTTTTGTCACAATGTTGTCTGCTCTTTTAGTTGAGATGCCCAGTCTCTCAGCTATCTGACGACATGATATTCGGTGATCTTGCATTATCATACCAAGAGCAAGGTCAATGTTGTCCTCGGTGGTTGCAGTTGGAGGTCTCCTTGGTGTGGGATCATCTTCCACACTCTTCCTGCCACGCTTCCGTTCATTTACCCAGCGTTTGACTGTTGCATATGAAGGAGCATTGTCTGTTAAGGTTCTCACCATATCTTCATGGATTTCTGATAGAGTCATGCCTTTCAAATGAAGGTACTTTATGACAGCATGATACCCAGTTTTCTCCATTTTCCTTGTAACCTTGACACTTGTTTTTTGAAAAATCTGCAACAAAAAAAATTTTAACATCAGAATCCTAAAAATGAGCAAGAATACTCTGAAAAGACTGTACTTACCAGAAAAAATTGTTTCAGCTATCTAGCAGCCCCGTTTCTAGGTTAGGCTCAAAACTTTTCATACACCCCTCGTACAAAGAGAGAGAGAGAGAGAGAGAGAGAGAGAGAGAGAGAGAGAGAGATAGAGAGAGAGAGAGAGAGAGAGAGAAAGCTGTGTGGCTAATAAAAGAAATGTATCTATCTATTTATCTATCTATCTATCTACCTATCTATAAGGAGACACACGCATATGTGCATTAAAATATGAAAGTATACAAATGGCTGAAGCAAGTTTCTCTTCAAGGTTGGGAGAGGCGTTAAGCGGTGTTGTTGAGAGAAGACTAATGACTAATTGCCAGACTAATGACTAATCCCTCATGACCGCGCTGTTCTTGGATGTATATTCTGTATGCTCTGGCGACATAAAAAAAACCGAGTAGATCAACGGAAAAAAGAAAAACTAGCGCATAATAAACATAAAATTACTATTAAAGGGAATTCCAGTGTGGGTGATTCCAGATTCTAAATTAATATAAGACAACAAAAAAGACAATAAAGCCAAACAGAACCGCCACCACAAAAAAAAAAAAAAGAATGAACTGAAGAATAATTATCCTAATTAACCTAATTATTGATACCACGCTTTTAAATTGTACTAATAATATATATATATATATATAGACACACATATATATGCATAAATAGACACGTAGGCACACAACCA
>NC_068986.1:110133985-110134729 GCF_001194135.2 Octopus bimaculoides
ATATATATATATATATATATATATATATATAAATAGGTAAATGTGTCTATACAAATATATGCATATGTGTATGTATGTATGTATATGCATATATATTTATATATGCACGCACCCCACACACATACATACACACATATAAATACATACAAGCACACAGCATGCATTGTACATGTGTTTATGTATAATATACTCTTTCTATTACTGATAATAGTGCAAAGAAAGCACTATAAACCAGAAAATAATATCTAGGAGAAACTAGTCGGTATGTTCTCTGCTTTAATGTTCAGAGAGATATCTGTAGTTTAATGATAGCATCTATATTCATAAATTAAAATTCAACATGAATTCATTATGATTCAATATCGGTTCATTAAGAATCAATATGGGTTCCTTTTATTTACATTGTATGTCTAAATGCAGTTGTAACTATGTGGTTAGAAGCTCAATTTGTCCCCACATAGTTTAGAGTTCGGTCTCAAAGCGTGACACCTGAGGTGTGCGTCTGCAACAGTCGCGGGCCGAAATCGCTTTGCGAGTAAGTTTGGTTGGACTGGAACTGAGTAGAAACTTGTCATCTCTCTCTCTCTATTTCTCTGTCTGTCTGTCATTGTCTGTCTGTCTCCGTCTGTCTGTCTCTGTCTGTCTGTCTCTGTCTGTCTGTCTCTGTCTGACTGTCTGTCTCTGTCTGTCTGTCTGTCTGTCTTCTGTCTGTCTGTCTTTCTCTCTGTATATATATATATATAT
>NC_068986.1:110135022-110137915 GCF_001194135.2 Octopus bimaculoides
TTCATGAGATGAGAAGCGAAATTGATGCCATCGTAAAATAACGTTCTGTATTAGAAAGGTTATTATATTTTTATACGAATTTGGAGAAAAAAAAACAGGTATCGTTGAGAGTAAGGGAATACGAAAGTGGTGAGATTGGATATCGACATAAGTTTGTATATTCTTTTCTTTTTTACAGTAGGCACAAAGCGCGAAAGTTTTGGGGAGAGGGGCCTGTCGATTAGATCGACCTCAGTACGCAACTGGTACTTAATTTATCGACCCCGAAAGGATAAAAGGCAAAGGCGACCTCGGCGGAATTTGAACTCAGAATGTAAAGACAGAAGAAATACCGCTAAGCATTTCGTCCGACGTCATAAGTTTGTATATTATCATGTCCAAGATGTGTTACTACTAATAAGGAGAACTGATTTTGTGGGGTTAGTGTATCTTGTGGAGAATTCTCGAAATTGGGTTTGTAATATTTGAATGGAAACTATGGGTATTGCAAAAATTATTGTATTCTTCATGAGATTTCTTCGCTTCTGAGTTGATATCCTATAAAGTTAGAAATCTGTCTTTTTTTTCTTTTGTTGTTGATGTTAATTACATTAGATAAAAATTTATGCAGTTTGTGTCTGTAAATTTGATAAAGGTTTCAGATTTATCAAATACAATAAAAACATCATTAGTGTCGTGAAACTTTTTAATTTAGATTTTAAATCTTGAAATTTGATCGTACGTTGCTTACACATAATGTTCTAAATCAATTTGGGTTCCTTCAAATGTTTGTAAAAGTTACACATTGAGAGAAGTAGTTATTTGAAGCCCGATATGTCAGTCTTTTTTATTAAATGTTTAGTGTTTTAAAGGAGACATTTCAAACAAAATTAAGACTAGTGCAGTATTTTTGGAAGATAGAACTAGGGGTTCTTTCATAATTTAAGTATAATAATGTTGTCTGAAAGTGCTCTACCAAGAGAAGTGTGATCGAAATATCTCTACATAGCACAAATAGGCAGCAATAATTATATGATGCTTGATAAATGGCACTCTATGGCACTCTATGTACAATAACATTTTTCAGTTCACAAAGGGGTTCTATAGAGAGGGTTATTTACCATTATGCTATGTACGGAATTGGACTTAATTACAGGCATTAGTATTCAATTTCTTAACTTATTTTTGCCAAACGGTTTGTGGCTTTTAGTAAGGAGTTTCATTCTAATTTCTACGCAGACAATTACAAATATGTGCTCCGTCCCTAAAAGACGCAACAAAAACACTAGAACTATGCGGTTCATGAAAAAGGAGGTTATATAAGGAGGGGGTGTATGGAGTTGTCTGCTATCCTTAATTTAATTACACACGTGCTACTGGTTAGAAACTGAGATGTATAAAGAAAAAAACTCTATGCAAACCACGTATGTGCTTTCTGGCACATCCACAAAAGTAAAGCCACTAAGTTGGTTAGTCGCTAACGGGGTTTGAAAATCAACTTCATGCCTCATACAATTAAGACGCAAATCGACGAAAAATCCATCTCGTATGTTAATGGTTCTAAGATATGCAACTATTGCGTAGCTGAAAGATTGCATAATCGTTTTAGATCTAAGAATATCACTGCATTACTGAATTCCAGATCAGAAATTTTCAGCAAATGCAAAGTAAGGACAAATTCTTTTTGGCAAATTGGAGGACACCATTCTCACCGGATTGGGCAGCTGTATCGCAGACGTTGGACACGTCTTCATTCTGTAACAAATTGATATATTATGGAAAGGATACTTAAATCTGATTTTCCTTCTTTTTTTCCATTATCCGTTTTGATTTTACCTTTCAACTTCTTGCATCCACCTCGATATTTTCTCGTGACATCTCTTGTTCTAGACTCCTGATTTGTAAACTGTATAAGCCATCTGCTCAGAGCACATGACCTATGTGAGGGGATACCCAAAAGAAACCGTAATTTTACAATGTTATTTTATTCACTTAATTTTACATGTTTACACTTTTATCGCCCTCAAATTATTATCCATTTGGCATCTGTCCAGACCTGTTTTCCAGTATTCAAAGCAATCCTGGAAATCTTGCCAAGTGATGCCTTTTAACGTCCCCCGTTGTTTTTATCTTCTCTTCATCATCTGCACAACGTTTGCCTTGAAAGACTTTTTTCATTTCGGGAACAGAAAAATGTCACAGAGAGCAAAATCAACTTCCAACTGTTTCCGACTACTTTTTTTCTTCCGTGAGAAAGCGAGGCACAAATTCTGCTGCAACTCTTTTCCTTCATAATTCCTCGCTCAAAACTCGTTGGTAGGAGTTCCAGGATACACCGGTCACCTCACCAAGTTCGTCGAGTGTTCGGCGATGATGCTCCAAGATCAGTTCATGAATATTTGTGATGTTTTCATTCTTTCAAGAGGTTGATGGTCGTCCTGAACGAGGTTGGTCTTCAAGTGACAAGAGAACATGCCTAAAGCGTGAAAACGTTTTGTTCATGGCAGCGTCATTGTAAGCCGTTTGGAGCATGAAAACTGTTTCGGACGCTGTTTTCCCCAGCAGAAAACAGAATTTCACGGAAACATGCTGTTCTTATGTTACAGCCGTCGCAAGAGTCGACGAACAGGAAAGAAGCAGTGCAAAAGAAAGACACACCAGGTGGCAGTATAACCCAATTGAATAACGCCGGTAGGCAGATTGATGCCTGAGGATCGCATCAAGTGGCTACAACGGGCGTGTCCCATAGAGAAGGGTCTCGTTTATTTTTGGATACCTCCTCGTAGATTGCTTAGAGATATAAGGCATGCTATTAAACCTTGCCTGGATTACATCTCAATGCATGAAACTATTAGAATTTGTACCTGTATTCTGCGCACATTTAATTACATACATATATATATATATATATATA
>NC_068986.1:110138002-110138718 GCF_001194135.2 Octopus bimaculoides
AGACACCCACATAGATTACACATCCGATTTGTACCACCAATAGCTGTAGATAAGTTCTGATCTTTGTGGATCTTAAAATGGTTTTTGTGTCCTCCGTTGGATTTACAAACCTTCTGGCATACACTGCATTGAAAGGTGTGCAGAGACTTATAGGCAGAATAGTTGATGGAGGTTTGTTTTTCATGGGTTCACAAATGAGATTTGAGCCCAGCAAAAGACAGACATGGTCTGTCACAAACTGTGCACACAAAAAGGTCATTGTGATTCACCTTCTTAATCGTAACATCCTTCTTAAAATCTCTCTTGAGTCGTGCATGCGTTATCCTGGCCTCTTCAAACACTTTCACTACACTCTACACTTTTGTTCGCCATCCAGCTCGATCCGAAGCAAGGGTTTCTATATTTTCTAGAACCATTCCAAGTGACTTCATGGTAGTCCTTATGCCGTCCCTAAAACATTACACCGATAAGGTTTCCTCTCTGGAAGCTCACCATAAAACAACTGTTTGGGTGTGCATTCATCCGCCATTCGAACAATATGGCCACACCATCTCATTTGGTTTTTCAGAATCATTGCTTTAATTGAGGTGATGCCTACAGACGCAAGGACATCTGTGTATACATACACAAACATGCATGCATACATACATACGCACATACATACATTCATACATACATACATATATATTTATATATATATATATATATATATATAT
>NC_068986.1:110139046-110140426 GCF_001194135.2 Octopus bimaculoides
TGTTTAAATTCTTAAATATACTCAAATACCCAAAATTTCAAGGAGTTCCTGCCTTAAAAACAGGAACTAAACCACAGTTATTTTGTGTTCTTTGCTACATAGGTTTCTATTAACCCATTTATTCTATCAGAGGAATTTTTATTCATTAAGATAGAAGAAATACACATAATTATATATATATATATATATATGGATGTATGTATGAATGCATATGTGTCAATCTCTCTCTCTCTCTCTCTCTCTCTCTCTCTCTCTCTCTATCTCTCTCTTTCTCTCTCTCTCTCTCTCTATCTATCTGTCTGTCTGTTTGTCTGTCTTACTGGTCATATATAAATATATGTATATGCACAGTATACTATCGGCTATCGTGTAGTTTACCTAAAAACGATACCCTCTCTGTTCTTAGAAGGGAACAAATATATACATCATATACACACATATAAACATACAAACACAAATACACGCACATGTATAGTTAAAGAAGGTTTTTACATTTATACAATATGAAATTCAGTCAGACTGTTTCATGACATCAGTTGGCATCATGACTATGAATTGAAAGTCTTCAAAATTATATTTGCAAGAATGTGCACACTCATGCACGCGCACTCACGCTCCCCACATATTTATATGTATGTGTGTGTGAGTATACAGACATAAACATACGCACATACAATATTCATGTATATCATGCCCTCATATATCAATATGAATTTATGCACACGGTCAAATTTATGTTTATGGTAAAACCATTCGCATTTCTGATAGTGTTGAATCGATGCCGCTGTAGCCACGCTGGAGCACCTCATTACAAAATCGCTCGTTTTTCCTCATTTCACTCTCTGTTTTCTATTTATTTATATACGTTCTCTTTCAACTGTTTATTTGTTGTTTCATGTATTCTGATAGTCAAGTTCCTTTCATGTAATTGATCTTTTTCTCTTACTCGTCTTCTCCTTCTTCGACTACTGATCTTTGGTATTGTCTAATACACTGATATGTCTGTCAATGGAAGCAAGTTCTGCAGAGTATCAGTCTGGAAGTAATGTGTTATACGGAATATCGTAACGATTGCTGGAGTGAGTGCTGAACTAGATGAGTTTTGCCTTCTTGAGAATAAGAGAAACAACGAATGCAGTGCCGCTGGCGACGATGGTGGCTGAGGAAAAGGACGAACGAATAGACTCAAAATAACGCACACAAACACACACACACACACACACAAACACACACCCACACATACACACACACACAAACACACACACACACATGCACATTTGGAATAAATGTAATTCCAGCAAGTCCATTCTTCACTTGTTTTATACATAAATAAGAATGTTTATATATATGTATACCTTGGTTCTTTCCCCTATATATATA
>NC_068986.1:110142344-110144315 GCF_001194135.2 Octopus bimaculoides
TATATAAGGAAAGACAACATTGTGTAATGAGAAGTCGTTCAAAGGCCAATGTGGTTGGCAATTACCGCTAGTCTTAACCTTTTTATGGAAAGTGATAAGAGGTATCCTCGCAGGGAAAATATATACGTTCCTTGCGGAAATCAATCTGCTCTCTGTTGAACAAAAAGAATGCCAAAAAGGAGCCTAGGCCACCAAGGGCCACCTTGTGATAGACAAGGTTGTAATGAAATCCAAAAGATTGTGCTGAGATATACTGCCCACATCCTTAGAAAAACCCTGTGTCTGTGTTCTATTAAAGATATTTCACTGCTGTCCCTGCCACACCCCCTCTTCATGCTTTCAATCATACTGTAACATTACTTATTCTTCACGCACCCTACGATGCTCTGCATCTCGGTAAGTGATTGTAACAAACTTTCAGATTAAAAGTAAATAAGAATAAAAATAAGAAATGATAACAACATTGCCTATTATAACACATATGCACATATTTGTTTCTCGCTTATACATTAATAAATATAATGTTTATACAACTCTCGTATGAACAGGTGAACAAAAGAAACATCGAATGCACTGCATTCAAATGAATTTAAATAAACGATGCAATAAGTTTCTTTTCAAACAGTCAAAACTAATCATTTGTGCTCGTTAATAAAGCAATGAAGAATAGAGAAACAGCTGTGAATTTCGTTTCGTGAGCCTCGAGCAATCGTGATTAGAAAGAAGTCTCGGCACACGTGAGAAGCGGTGTTTAGTTAGAAATTTAAATCTGAACAGATGGATCCATCTCTGAATGTCAGTGACCAAACAAAAAGCAAAGCCAAAGGAGACCGACGGACAGCTAACGATGACATTGAAGTGTGATATGTATTTTACGATGCAACACTGTACCAAAAGAAAAACAAAATGGAAATAAAAGAAACAAAGGAGATATAGAGGAAGAGTGATAAAGATGCAATGAAAAACAAAATACACTTGCAAACGATATGTCTTACGATAAGTGAATGTTCCTAAAGCCGAAACAAACAACCTCCACAACATGTACTCTACATGTCGGATACCCAACAGAAGAACACCACTCGCATTACACGCATAACACAATAAAAATCACTGATACAACAAAATCCAAACACCATAACAAAACATAATGAAGCAATACCGTTTTTCTTGTACACATCCAACAACAACAACAACAACAACAACAACAGCAACAACAACAACAACATCAACAACAACAACAACAACAACAACAAAAAGCACACAACGCTGCCCACACCTCTGCAACATGGAGGTGGAGCAATCGATGCAGTAGAAACCTGAAACTATTACTCATCGATTGATAATAATAGTGATGATAACAGTAATAACAATAATAGTGATAGTAATGATAATAATGCTGATAATAGAAATAATAATGCTAATGATGCTGCTAATAATAATGGTAGTAATGGTGCTGGTAGTGATGATAATAATAATAATGATAATAATAATGATTTGTTTATTAACTATCTGGGTTGACATTACGAAAAACACTGTGGACAGTACAGAACAAAACAAAGAATGTGTGTGTGTGTGTATGTGTGTGAGTGTGTGGTGTGAGGGTTTTGCGTGTAAACAAAGACTAACATATTTAAAAGAAAGAAAGAAAACAACAATGTGTGATCCTCAATAGGGAGGAGACACTGGAGGGCTGATAATAGTAATGATCATGAGAAAGGAAACACTCGAGGGCTGATAATAGTAATGACCATGAGAAAGGAAACACTCGAGGGCTGATAATAGTAATGATCATGAGAAAGGAAACACTCGAGGGCTGATAATAGTAATGATCATGAGAAAGGCAACACTCGAGGGATGATAATAGTAATGATTATGAGAAAGGAAACACTGGAGGGCTGATAATAGTAATGATCATGAGAAAGGAAACACTGGAGGGCTGATAATAGTAATGATCATGAGAAAGGAAACACT
>NC_068986.1:110146482-110147241 GCF_001194135.2 Octopus bimaculoides
CTGATTATAGTAATGATCATGAGAAAGGAAACACTCGAGGGCTGATAATAGTAAGGATCATGGGAAAGGAAACACTCGAGGGCTGATAATAGTAATGATCATGAGAAAGGAAACACTGGATGGCTGATAATAGTAATGATCATGAGAAAGGAAACACTCGAGGGCTGATAATATTAATGATCATGAGAAAGGAAACACTGGAGGGCTGATAATAGTAATGATCATGAGAAAGGAAACACTGGAGGGCTGATAATAGTAATGATCATGAGAAAGGAAACACTCGAAAGAAGTGAAAGGAAAAAAGATATAACTATACATGTATGTATGTGTGGAGTCGCAATGGCCGAGTGGTTAGGGCAGCGGACTCGCGGTCATAGGAACGCGGTTTCGATTCCTAGAACAGGCGTTGTGAGTGACCACCACTTTCACTGACTCTTCCTGATTCTGTTGTACCTGTAATTCAAAGGGGCCAGCCTTGTCACACTCTGTGTCACGCTGAATCTCCCCGAGAACTACGATAAGGAGACACGTATCTGTGGAGTGCTCAGCCACTTGCACATTCATTGAACGTGCAGGCTGTTCCGTTGATCGGATCAAATGGCTCCCTCGTCGTCGCAACCAACGGAGAGCCACGAATGTATGTATGTTTGGCGATTGATATACAGACAGAATGGCAGACATACAGATAAATAGATGATTAGAGATTGATTGTTAAGTATAAACATATAGGTAGACACGCATGTACACAGCGGGAGAGAG
>NC_068986.1:110147720-110149766 GCF_001194135.2 Octopus bimaculoides
AGAGAGAGAGAGAGAGAGAGAGAGAGAGAGAGAGAGAGAGAGAGAGAGAGAGACGATGGAAAGAGTAAATCAGAGCGAACGCAGTTAAGTACTAAGAGACAAAGCAACGAGTTATTCTACCCCTGGGCAAATATGAGAAAAGATAAGTTGAAATCTGCAGGTTGCGGCCGGCGTTACAACGCACACACATACGCACAGACACACATGCACGCACTCACACACACACACATGCACACAAATATATATAAGTAGATAAATTTTGTTTGTGCCCCAGCAAATATGATGTATAGACATATGCTTTCAAACACATATATATGTGTGTGTGTATTATTTATATATACACACATTCACATAAGTATGTACACACACACATACATGTACACACACACACACACACATACACACACACACACACACATATATATATATACACACACACACATATATAGTAAATCCCAAAAATAACAAACACAAAAAACACAACAACGCGAGGACGTGGTACATGTAAAGTATTAGCAGACGCTCGGGGAAGGAAAGAAAGGTGGTTTAACATTTCGAGCAACGCTCTTCTTCAGACACAGAGGAAAGTCCAATGGAAAGGAAGACAGGGGAAGAAAATCACCAACGATTCACATGTGGTTACATTTTGAAATGGCCGGAAGGGAATGGGTGAAGAAAAAGTTCTTTCTAAAGCAGGAGAGTGTAAGAGAAGAGGTATATATGTGTATGTGTGGGTATGTGTGTGTGCGCAAGTCTGTGTGTGTGTGTATATGTTGTGTGTGTGTGGTTTTGGTGGTTTATATGTGTATGTGTGAGTGAACTTTGTATCTCTTAATGTTCTAGAAAGAATTCTGAGCCTGGTGGCAGGAGTGGTGGTCCTTTGTGTAGTTGTGTGTCTCTTCACACATGCGTAGAGGAATGGTCAGTAGAAAGGTGTTTGACTGGCAGTTTGAAGTATGTGCGTGCGTGTGTATGAACGTGTGTGCGTGTATGTATATGTTGTGTTTGTGTTTTGTGTGTGTTGTGTGCATGCATCCGTGTGCGCGCGCGCGTGTGTATGCATGTGTGTGCATGTGTGTGTATGTACGTGTGTGTATGTGTGTGGTGTTCGTGGGAGGTATATGTGCGTTCATGTGTGTGCGCGAGTGCATGTATTTTTTCGTGCGTGTGTATATGAACGTTTGTGTGTATATGCACGTGTGTGTATGTATGTGTGCATGTATATAGAAATAGAATGAAATATAATAAAATAAGATTGATAAATAAAGAGGGGGAAAAAGGGGGAAAGGGTACAAAATATAAAAAGTTAGCAGATGCGAGATAAAAATTGAAAAATAAAATATAAAAATTAAAGGGATAAAATAGAAATTAATACAATTATAAAAAATAACGCAATTAAAAAGTTAAACAATAGGACGGAAAGAAAATGATAAAACATTGAGAAGGGGTAACAGTGTCAGAAAGTAAGAGGGGATAAAATAAGATGAACTAAAATAAAATAAAATAAAGAACTAAAATCTGCTTTTTTAAGGAGTTTGCAGAGACAGTCGTTAAGAGGAGGGGGTTGAGTCCGAGGGGAATTTGTTCTTGTAGACTGAAAATGTAAGGATGTTGCAGGCGGAGTCGCGAGTGTGTGGATCTGTGACGCAGGGCGTGGCCAAAGACGAGATATTAGAAGGGGAGTGGTTGGTCAAGCGGAAATGATGGGCGATGGGGGTATTCGTGTGTAGCCGAACATCTCTTAGATGGTCGGTCGGCCATCTGGAGGCTCGTCTGACCAACGTAGAGTTTATTACAGAGATGACATCTAATGCAATAGATAAGGCTTGAAGAGATCCAGGAGAAGGGGTTTCTAATGTGGAGAGTGTGTTGGTTGGATCCAGTGAGAGAGATGGTGTTGGTGATGAAAGGGCAGGTGTAACAGCGGCATCTAGAGCAAGGGATTCGGGTGGAGATGGGGGGGGGGAGAGTAGGTGCTACGGAACAGAAGATCGCGTAGGTTTCGGGCGCGTTGAAAGGAGGATAGGGGTGGATTGGAGAAAATGG
>NC_068986.1:110149843-110150596 GCF_001194135.2 Octopus bimaculoides
GGTAGAGGGGTAGAGAAGGAGAGGAAATGAGGTGCGGTTAGTGGATTGGTGTGGGGAAGGAGAGAGGTCGATGGTGCGATCGATTCGACGAGCGCGGGCAAGGGCGGTTTGGAAAAGGGTTGAGGGGTATACTTGATGCATGAACAGGCGAGCAATTTACTGGGACTGGGTCTCGAAATCCTGGTCCCGGCTGCACAAGCGTCGGAGGCGGAGGCACAGGGAGTAGGGGATGGCCCGTTTGGTGTGGGAGGTGTGGGAGGAGGATGAGTTGAGGTAGGAATCTGCGGGTTTGAAGAAGGCGGAGGTGGTGAGAGAGTGGAAGGGGAGGTCAATGGTAAGAGAAATATCTAGGAAGTTACCGAAGTGTTAGAGATGGTAGAGGTAAATTGGAGAGAAGGGTGACAGTTAGAGGGGAAAGAGAGGAAGAGGCAGCGTCGTTCGGGGAGAGGGAGGTTGCGCCCATGCAGTCGTCTATGTATCGACCATATATATATGTGCAGCTTAGATTTCTTTTAAAGACTTTATAATTTAATAAACACAATATGGTTTTCTGTTGATCTTACCATCACAGAACAGTACATCACACACACACACACACACTCACTCACATATATGAATATATATATGTGTGTGCGCGCGTGTGTGTGTGTATGTTTGTATGTTTATGTATACAGTGAGAGAGAGAGAACGAAAGAGAGCGAGTGAGAGGGAGGGGGAGAGAGAGAGGGAGAGAGAGAGAGGGAGAGAGAGAGA
>NC_068986.1:110150676-110151502 GCF_001194135.2 Octopus bimaculoides
AGAGAGGGAGAGAGATAGAGAGAGAGAGGGAGAGAGAGAGAGAGAGAGAGTTCATCTATGTCCTTGAACAAAACCCAGCGTTCAGGCTGCGTCGACGGCTCGTACGCAAAATAAGTAAGATTTCTGAAAATCTTACTACAGAACTCTTGAGGCGATAAACACCTTCAATTTCAATGGATTTGACGAATTTCACCATCAGCCTTTCTTCAATTCTTTAAATGTTATTAGCAGTTATGTATTCTTTCTTTCTTTGGATCCTATAGAAAGTCTTTAAAAGAAATCTAAGCTTCATTTTGCAGCTGTGGCGCATCACTTGTACTCAACGTTTGAAAGTTATATATTCACTCGAATGTCGATATCTTTATCTTGCAGCTAAGAATACTGTTAGATTAGCTCCACAAATATCATCTGCTGCTGTAAGCATCAACGTTCATTGAAATAACTTATACTCCATTTGTGTAATCTATAAACACACTTCCTGTTCCAATCTAACGTAGACCTAGTTGCTGATTAAGGATCTATTAATTTTTATGTTCCAAAGACTTTCACTTCTTTTGCCTTCTATTATATTTCAGCGATTTCGATCTATCTATCTATCTGTCTATCTGTCTATCTATCTATCTATCTATCTATCTATCTATCTATCTGTCCGTCTGGCTGCCTGCCTGTCTATCTGTCTGTCAGTTTCTCTGTCCGTGCGTCTGTTTGTCTGTCTGTCTATGTATGTATGTATGTATGTATGTATCTATCTATCTATCTATCTATCTACCTGTCTGTCTATTTATGTATCTATCTGTTGGTCTATTTGCCTATCTATTTATTTATC
>NC_068986.1:110151887-110153350 GCF_001194135.2 Octopus bimaculoides
AGAGAGAAACACATATATGCATACATATAAAGTACTTTCTAAAATCACTTCTGCATCCATTGAAAGGCAAAGTCATTTAGAGTAAATATGATTTCGTGAATAAACCAACTGATATTCTTTTCTGCTCTAGGCACAAGGCCCGAAAGTTTGGGGGAGGGAGCCAGTCGATTAGATCGAACCCAGTACGCAACAGATACTTAAGTTATCAACTCCGAAAGGATGAAAGGCAAAGTCGATCTCGGCGGAATTTGAACTGAGAACGTAAAGACAGACGAAATACTGTTAAGCATTTCGTCCGGCGTGCTAACGTTTCTGCCAACTCACCGCCTTATAAAGGAACTGATATTGACTGAAACATATACTTGTTTTTTCATCTCTATCAACTCTGGGTCTTCCGCGCCTGATTATTTAAGCGTGTAAAAGTAATGTGAGACCCCTAGCCTTTACTATCTGAAGTCCCATGACTAATTTGGGCCGGTTACCTGGTTTACTTGGCGATCTCACGGCATTCTTTTTTAACGTGACGGCGGTTCGTTGCAAGGTTACTCATCAGCAGGTAAATAGGCTACAGCAACGTGAAAGGAATTGGTCTTCTCACAGCCTCAACAGACATCCCACTCCGGGAATCAAAACTTCAGTCTTAGACTGCGACCCTTCACTCCTTTAAGTTTGTCCTGATGCAAAAAGTCCAGCCACTTACCATGAACATTTCAGAGGTAAGCAAAAGAGACTGTGCGGACCAGAAATGACACATGTGTATTGCTGATGAAAAATTAACGTGAAGAATCATATAATATATATCAATCAGATGCATTCAGCTTGGTAGCAGAAAGTACTAACATCTTCATTGTTCATGAATTCCTTCCAGATTTAGCGTTCCTTCAAGTCATGACCAGTCAAAGACAACCACTCGCATGAGTCACTTTTTATATAGAGAAACGTCAAATGGAGAAAAAACTTCATTTATCTAACCTATAAAAAATAAAAAAAAAGGTAATCTTTATTGCTCACGTTACTGCGCCGTTATAGGGTAAGTCTGATGAATGGCAACATTGCTGTCCAACTCTTATCTATTGACGCCCTTCCATTATTTGCACTTCAAAAGTGCAACTACACAGACGAATATATATATATATATATTTAAGAATTCAAGGAATGGAGAAAACGCATGTTATAATTGCATACTTTATTCCTACATATGTTTCAAAGGATTACAACCTGTGTGATCCATAGGGATCTTTGATATTAAAATTGTAACCTTCTCATCAGGGAAAGCATGGGAGTCATCTTAAACGTAAGACATTCCTTAAATTCTTAAATATACTCAAATACCCAAAATTTCAAGGAGTTCCTGCCTTAAAAACAGGAACTAAACCACAGTTATTTTGTGTTCTTTGCTACATTGGTTTCTATTAACCCATTTATTCTATCAGAAGAATTTTTATTCATTAAGATAGAAGAAA
>NC_068986.1:110153372-110156388 GCF_001194135.2 Octopus bimaculoides
ATATATATATATATATATATATATATGTGTGTGTGTGTGTGTGTGTGTGTGTATGTATGTATGTGTGTGTATGTATGTATATATGTATGTATTGGGTCAACCCATAAATAATGCACGTTTTTATAATTTTATTTTACAAAATTAAGATAAACAAACTGCATTTTTAATCTGAAATACACTCTCCGTCATTTTATAGAATACTCTTCCATCTTTCTGGTAGACTTGCAAGGTTCCTTTTCCAAAAGTCACTTGTCTGTGACGAAAAATACTCCTCCAGTACTGCTCTGACCTCATTTTTTCCGTCATATTTTTCCCGTTTATATGATTTTGAAGACTTCTGAATAAATGATAATCAAATGGGGTCATATCCGGCGCATACGGTGGGTAAGGGATCGTTTCCCATTCAAACTGCTCTAGCCTTTGGAATGTCATCCTCGCTGTATGTGGCCAAATATTGTCCTGATGGAAGAATATCTTTCGTCTTGAAGCCAAAGATGATCGTTTTCCTTCTTTTCCTTCTAGCGCTGACTTAAGCCGCTCAAGCTGTTCGCAGTAGATCTCCTTTCTTATCGTTTGCTTAAGGTTTAGAAGTTCAAAGTGGACTAAACCTTTCATCCCACCAAGCAGATAACAGCATCTTACATGTGTGAATACCTTCTTTAGCGTGGGGTACCGGTGTTTGTCCTTTCCCTACCCATTGTCTTCGGCGCTTGGCATATTTGTAGAGAGTCAATTTCTCATCGCCGGTAACTATTCGGTCTAAAAACGGTTCATTCGCGAAGCTTGACAGCAGAGAAGAGCACACATTCACTCTCTGCGCGCGATTAAACTCAGAAAGTTTGTGAGGAGACCTTTGACTCAATTTGCTGACTTTTCTGTTGGCACAGAGGTGTCGATAAATGGTTAAATGACCAAATCCAAAATTCTCTGTTCGTTCCTCAACGCTTGCGATGGGATTGTGCTCCACCAGGGTCTGAAGGACGTCCTTATCGAGCTCTATAGATCTTCCAGGACAAGGTTCGTCTTCTAGTCTGTAGTTTCCGGCTCTGAATTTCTGGAACCACCGTTGACACTGGATTACGCTTATTGTTCGATCCGCATATACTGCATTAATATTCCTTGCACTTTCCGTCGCGATGTTGCCTTTATTGAACTCATAAAGCAAAATATACCGAATTTGCTCTTTCGTCACTTCCAATGTAGCTTTGAAAAAATAGCTGTAAAATCGAACGGCACTCTTCAAAACTTGCACTAAGAATAAGGGAAGGTATAATTACTACATACTTTTATAGCAAGTTGATGCAAGTAGTTTATCCCGACCCACACCATCCTTTAAGTCATGAAATTGAAAAAAACCCACATTATTTATGGGATGACCCAATATGTATCTATGTATGTGTATATATATGTATGTATGTATGTTTGTATGTGTATATATATGTATGTATGTATGTTTGTATGTGCTTATGGGTGTATGTCTGTGTGTATGTATGGGTGTATGTATGGATGTGTGTATTTATGCGTGAGTGTGTGTGTATATTTAAATACATTATATATTATATATACATATATATTACATATATATATACATATGTATATTGCATATATATATACATACATATATACATACATACATACATACATACATATATATATATATATATATATATTACGATGCCTTTCTCCTCATTCTCCTGAAGTGTGTACATATATGTATAAATAAGCATCTATTTATCTATCTTTATACATATATATATATACACACACGCACATACACACAAACACACACAACCGCATACACGTATGTTTGCATTCTTCTCTACCAATTTACCAAATTCCTATGACAAGGCATTGATATGTAGCCAAGGTTACAGGAGAAGTTACTTGGCTTAATTTGCTGCGTAGTAGGAGCGAATCCAAGTCACGTGCCTTCAGAGTAATCTTCTTTATCACAGTCATGCTCGCGTCCACCATTATTCCCGTAATTACGGTGAATCGACATCATTTAGAAATATAGATAAAATGTTGATTACATTTATATTAATCCATTAACAATTACCTTGGTAAATCACCTGAGTTAATTAACGCACTATACATAATGGGATTGTTCGACCAAGCTTTACATATTTCACGTATGTATAAAATATGTTATGTAACAAAAATTCCGCAATATATCCATCTATAACTTATGTCGTTAAATTACAAATGTTCCGTCGCCATTTTGTTTGATCAACAAACGTTAATTTTGATATAATATCTAATAAAACAATAATGTTCTGTATTTATTTCATCAACTCTTCCCAGACCAGCGTTTCCAATTAATGATACACATGAATTATGAAAGCTTTGTAGTCGTTTTTCGGAGAAATTTATTAACATTATTACACGCATAGGTCCCCCCTCTCTCTCTCCCTCTTTATATATATATATATCTTACATGCATATGCGTATCTGTCTGTCTGTCTGTCTGTCTGTCTGTCTGTCTGTCTGTCTGTCTGTCTGTCTGTCTCTCTCTCTCCACATATATATATATGTATATATGTATGCAGGATAGGTTACATATACGTTGCACATACACATTGACTCATATATATACATTGATATATACACATAGGAATACAAGATGTGATGCAGAAATCCATATTTACACCTGTGTCTATCCCTGTCTATATATCTCTGTCTATCTATCTATCTATCGGAATTCCAATCACAGATAAACACTTTCTGGTGCCTTTCGGTCCCTCTATGTAAGGGAGGGAATGTATGTACATACATACATCACACCTATGTATATATATATGTGTTTGTGTATGTGTGTGAGTGTGTGTCTGTGTCTGTGTGTTCGGGTCTGTGTGTCCGTATCTGTGTGTACAAGCAGACACCCACCACATACATGTATACTGCGCTCTGGATCAACAAACGTGCTTATATAGCGAATGTATTTTTCACTTATTTTCACATAAAGATTTATGTTTGATAGCATATACATTTATATTTATTTACACACACACACACA
>NC_068986.1:110157124-110159405 GCF_001194135.2 Octopus bimaculoides
ATGTTTAGGTTGAATCACTGAAGTTTACGAAGACCGACTGAATCTTCAGCTCAATTTTTTTTCCTTTAAAGAAATTTCTAATTTATTCATTGCCTCCACCTCCTTTCTTTCCTTTGTTTTCTCTTTCATTCGTCAAGTGCTTTGTTCTTTCGTTCATGTGTTTACTTATCGTTAGAAGCTTTAGGAAAGGAACAACACATCCTTAGACTAATAATAATAATAATAATAATAATAATAATAATAATAATAATAATGATAATAATAATAATAATAATAATAATAATAATGCTAATAATAATAACAACAACAACAATAGTGACAACCCTCTCTACTATAGGCGCAAGGCGCGAGATTTTTTGTGTAGTGGCGCTAGTCGATTACATCGACCCCAGCGCGTAATGGGTGCTTAATTCATCGACCCCGAAACGATGAAAGGCAAAGTCGACCTCGGTGGAATTTGAACTGGGAACATAGCGACAGGCGAAATACCGCTAAGCATTTCGCTCGGCGTGTTAACCATTCTGTCAGCTCACCGCATTAATGATAATAAAAATCTTTTCTACTCTCGGCACAAGGCCCGAAATTTTTAGGGATGGTGGGGGGGGGCAGTCGATTTGATCCACCCCAGTACGCGCAACTGGTATTTAATTTATCGACCCCGAAAGGATGAAAGGCAAAGTCGACCTCGGCGGCATTTGAACTCAGAACGTAAAGACAGACGAAATACTGCTAAGCATTTCGCCTGACCAGCTAATGTTTCTGCCAGCTCGCCGCCTTAATAATAATAATAATGATAATAATAATAATAATAATAATAATAATAATAATAATAATAATAATAATAGTAATAATAATAATAATAATAATGTAAGTCTTAAAGGTAATATCCCCGGATCTAGACCGTAGAAATGTTTTCTCTCCCTTAATTGGTCTGTATCATTCTTAGGATGTTTTCATTCCTCTACAAACATTTTGCCTGTATATTTGCAGTCTGTTTGGTTTCTTGCAGAGATCTGAAGCCCCCAACCCGCCATACCAAAAAAACAAAAACAAAAAAAAAACACAACCAACGACAATAAAAAATGGAAAATTTTGTTTTCTTTATTTCCTTTCCATTAATCAAATTCATTTGATATTTTTTCTGCACTCTAACAAAATATATAAATGATTTAAAAAAAGTATATCTTTAACATTTTTTTTTCTTACCCATTTTCAAATTATTTTAGACATAACTTTTTTTTTCTGTTTTGATTCTTCTTTTAACCGTATTTAAAAAAAAAAATTAAAGAATATTATGTATGTTTTTAGACGTTTTAAACTGAATTCTAATTCCTTATCTTCATTTCTATAAACGATGTCACGTTTTTCTCTCTTGCAAAATATTTTCGTTCATTTTATTTTGCAAACGTTTATTCTTTTCAAATACTCTAGTTAATGTTGTTTTTCCTATTATTACTGTTGTTCCCATTCAAAAATATCTTTTGGTTTATTTAGAAATAACTTTATACGGTCGCTATTTAATTTTTGTAATTCAAATCATTCATATTTTATTACTGTTTATTTAGATTTTAATTTAGTCTAAAAATTAAAATGTTCCTAAGATATCTTCTTTCTTTTCTGTTTTTCTTTACATTATTATTGTTGATAGAATATGAAATTCTTTGAATTTTGTCTTCGTTAAAGCCATATTGTTGCAGCTATTTTTGCATGGTTTCTTTACAGAGTTCAAATACATATGATGTAAATAGCATATATTCAGGAATATAAATTCGTAATACTCTTTCATAAGAAAAATCAAATTTTATTTACAATAGAGTTCCATTTAGCTATTTAACATCAAATAGTTATATAATCTATCTTCCTATCCATCTCTCTTTCTCTTTTTCTAAGTATATACATACGTGTATATACATACATACATGCATATATATATATATATATATATATATATATATATATATATATATATATATATATATATATATATATATATGTATGTATATACATATATCTGCATATACACATAGATATACATACATACACATATATGCATATATATATATATATATATATATACATATATTTCTCATTTATTATATATTATATGTGAATTACAGACAAATCTATAAACAGATACGATCTGAGATAAAAGAACGGAGATTTCACCTTCTGGTAAAATGTTGTTTTTGTAATACAGAAACCGTATAACAGAGAGATATATACTGAGCAGACAACGTCTCATCATTTCGTCAACTTGTATTTCTCTCTCTCTCTCTCTCTT
>NC_068986.1:110159594-110161134 GCF_001194135.2 Octopus bimaculoides
CTCTCTTCGTGCAGGTATGATTATGCATCTTTAAGAACACACCCACCCACCCACCCACACACATACACGTGTGTGTATACCTATATAGATGTGCGTAGGCTCATATATTTGTGTGCGTGCATGCTTTATATATGCATCGGGCTCACAATCATGAAGTAGTGAGTTCGGTCTCCGGACCGGGCTGTGTGTTGTGTTCTAGAGCAAGACACTTTATTTCGCGTTGCTCCAGTTCACTCAGCTGGAGAAATGAGTTGCGATGTCACTGGTGTCAAGCTGTATCGGTCTTTGCCTTTCCCTTGGCTAATATCGGTGGTGTGGAGAGATGCATGGGCAACTACTGGTCTTCCATAAACAACCTTGCCCGGCCTTGTGCATCAGAAGTGAAGTTTCTAGGTGCAATCCCATGGTTATTCATGACCGAAGGGGTCTTTTGCCTTATATATATATATAAAGGAGCATTCCTTCGATTACGACGACGCGGGTCCCAGCTGATACGATCAACCGTGCAGAATGCTCGTGACATTAACGTGCTAGAGGCCGAGCATACCACAGACACGTGTGTACCCTTAGCGTGACACTAACTTTTATAAGGCTGGCCCTTTGAAATACAGGTACTACTCATTTTTGCCAGCCGAGTGGACTCGAGCAACGTGAAATGAAGTGTCTTGCTCAAGAACGTAACCAGTCGCCGGAAATTGAAATCACGGCTTTACGATCGTGATCCGAATGCCCTAACCACTAAGCCACGCGCCTTCATTTATATATATATATATGGGAGTTTATACAAATAATAACAACAGACGAGGACAGGTGGTGTAAATAACAAAAGTATATATTAGTATGACGCTCGGGAATACGGAAAGTCTTTGACGTTTCGAGCTACGCTCTTCAACAGAAAGAATACGGAGACAAGGAGAAAAACACGGAGAAAAAAAATTGATATATATATATATGCGGGTATGTATGTCAATGTCTGATTTTGTGTGAGTGTGTGTGTGTGTGTGTGTGTGTGTGTGTGCGTGCGTGCATTTGTGTGTGTTTATGTCTGTGTTTGCTCACCACCACTGCTTGACAACCGATGATGGTACATTTATGTCCCCGTAAATTAACCGTTCGACAAATGATTTCCAGTATGGCCGTAGTCTAATGACTAGAACAAGTAAAGAATGAAAGATAAAAGGTTACATTGATGATGACGAATGCATGTCCTCAGAGGAAATAATTCGTCTCGTTTACTTGTTTCCCTTATAGCCATGTCTGTTGTAATTCTTTCTATTTTTCTGGCTCTGATCGATTCTTTCAGGAATGCAAGAGAAAATCGTCAATCTGCATTGCATTATATCAATCACAGTTGAAAAGTTACCTCAGTCGTAAAATGGTGGATTGCTTCGTCGAGTGCCAGAGTCGAAAGCTGGAAATCGGCGCTCACGTGCGCACTCACATTCATTCATGTATTTAGTCATTGGAGAGAAGCCTTGGAGCCAAGATTAAGTGAAAAAAGAAAAATGTTTCTACGTTACATTCTAAATGGATTACATCA
>NC_068986.1:110162841-110165899 GCF_001194135.2 Octopus bimaculoides
GAAGAAGAAGAAGAAGAAGAAGAAGAAAACGACGACGAAGAAGAAGAAGAAGAAGAAGAAGAAGAAGAAGAAGAAGAAGAAGAAGAAGAAGAAGAAGAAGAAGAAGAAAACGACGACGACGACGACGACGACGAGGACGAAGTAGAAAAAGAAGAAGAATGAGAAGAAGAAAGATCAATAGGAAAACAGCAGCAATTGAGGCTGCTGTTACTACCATTAGCAACAACAAATCAAAATAATATTATCAATAATAATAATATACGGATGCATACTCGTAGATACATATAGCCATACACTGTTTTATATGTTCACATAGTACACACGCACCGCCATGAGTGCTTTTAGAATTTCATATGCAGCATAGAATATAGATTATAATGTGCGTATATATATATATATATATATATATCAAAATAAGCATCAAGGATATCCAAAGTTAATGCAGTACGATCGTTTCATGCGACTCCATTTATTTAAGCAATGTGAATATTACATCAGACGTAAAATGCAGAGCAATCCTCAGCTGCACAAAGATATAGAAATTTACTGAAAGTGCATTTCAACACAAGGACATATTTTTATAACTACATTTAAACTCTCCAAGTAGAAAGGAAGAATACAAAAAAAACATTTTGACTTAGCCAGATCATGCAGGCTAGTGAATAATTCTAAATAGATTTTTAACTGTCACTGATTTTATTTAATTCTCTCGCTCTAATACCAGCTGCGAAAGATTTCTTCTAAAAGGCTGCCAAACAAGTTTGGTATATAAAAATAAAGCTCATAGGGCGGAACATCGAAACTAGACGATTTGCACGCTGTGCGACACATCATCGCGTGCGTATTTTGTCGGTTGTTATTGGCATTTCACAACATTCAGCCCTACGTGTCGAGAGTTGTTGCCATCGAAGTAGGATCTAAAGTCCATCCTGCGTTCCGGACTACCATTCGTCCGGAACAGTTGGGCGAATTGCTGCTGATACGCCAAACCCATGTGCCCGGGCTCGAGTACCGTGCGCCCTTTTTGGTCCATCAAAGTTGCATTGTGGCTATGTTGCAACGTTGCGCCTTTCCCATTTGGGGCCATCGAGTGACTTTCGTTTCCTCGTTTATTAGCGCACGCAATTTAGCTCTGACAATGCATTCCTCTTCGGTAGCCCTGAACAATTGGTCCAGGGCACGTCCCACGGCTAGTATATCGGATGCATTGCCCTTACTGGGCGCCTCTTCTAAGTTCCTAACTAAATTCCTTTCTATCGCTAACCCCTTACTGAACCTAACCGATTCTACTCTAATTGCCCTTTTCAGATTAAGCCACCCTTTGTTGTTGACGATTGACCCCCTTTCACTAATCCTATAATCCGGTCTCTGTAAACCTGGCACGCAGGGAGTGCCGCTTTAAGCTCCTAGTAATCAGGCCTCTGCTTACTGTTATCAGACAGAAGAAAATTGCCTGCCCTTCTGGACCTATGGAATGCAGCAGACCGATCTTCGCTATGGACTCGGCCGATTGTCAGATCCGTTCTACACGTGATAACAGCTGTTCAACATAACTCCACAAGTAAGTAACGGAAGGTCACTGGACGAGTGTGTGCAGAACGGTTTCGTGACTCTGCTCGCATCTCGAGCGGGTCCGTGTGACAGCACTGCTGTGCCTGCAGAATTTATCTCGAGCCGGCAGTGCCCCCTATCCCCGGTAGCACTACCAAGCTTGGGATTTATGGAAGTTATCCATCGTCCCCGACTCGAAAGTCTTACGATCTAGATGACTCTAAGCAGTTGGTTCAGGTCCACATTGGCGCATTAGAGAAATCTCGTTGGTACCTGTCAAACAGTTGCAACTGGATGATCAGGTTCTTGATGTTTTTGCACCAATCTCTTCCATCAACTATTGCCACATAATCCCAGCGTTAATCTAAGATTCCATTTCAGTCTCTTTCAAGACGCCCTCCGCCATCTTGTTGAATCGTATTTGATTCAATTAAATGGAACGCCCACTTAAATTATTTAGTGGGACGAATATGGTCCCTCTGTTGGCTAAACAACCATGAAAAAACCCAGTAACAGGTTCTTGGTGTTTCTTTTCACAACTTGGAATAAAATAATATTGCAAAACAACACAAAACCTGTTGTAAATAAATATTTTGAACTGAATTTACTAGGAGGTATTCCGTAGCAAATATTATAATAATAATAACAACAACAACAACAATAATAATAATAATAATAATAATAATAATAATAATAATAATGATAATATAAACAAAGTTAGAAATATACTGGAAGGGATTCTATTCATCATAAAACGTGTAGTTTATATTATCGATATCGGGACGATTAACGCAATGCTGACTTTATTCTCAGAGCATAGAGTGTCGGGACAAATATCGTAGAATATTTTATTTGATGCCTTAAGTTTCTTCTGTTATAAGGACTAAGCCGAGAACTGTTGATTACATCGACTACAGTATTAGTCAAATACTTTACTCTATCCGTCACAGAACGAGAGATAGTGAAATCTCTTTTGGTGGGATTCGAACACTGAACAGTGAAATACTGCAATTTGACCGTCACTTGTAGGTTTTCGTTCTCCATTGGGATTAATTTAAATAGTGATATTTGATCTTTGTATGATTCCTTCAAGTTTGAAGAGCTGTAGAGTTTCTTACATCGACAATGCTTGATTGACTGGTGAGACAGTCGGTTAGCAGAATCGTTACAATGACTTACAAACGCAGTCGTGAATGCCTCTTCTCATTGTGACCTGAGTTCAAATTCCCTGAGCATTTCATCCGACTAAGAACAATAAATTGAATAGTGGAGTCAGCGTTTTCTGTATTTCATTTTTCATTTATTTTTTTCTCCTTGCACCTTCCTTGATATTCATTATCTCTATCATCTTCTCCTCCTCCTTTTGCCCTTGTTCTTCTCTTCCTCATGTCGTGGTCGTCGTCGTCGTCGTCGTCGTCGTTGTTGTTGTTGTTGTTGTTGTTGTTGTTGTTGTTGTTGTTGTTGTTGTTGTTGTTGTTGTTGTTGTTGTTGTTGTTGTTGTTGTTGT
>NC_068986.1:110165909-110168116 GCF_001194135.2 Octopus bimaculoides
TTCTTCTTCTTCTTCTTCTTCTTCTTCTTCTTCTTCTTCTTCTTCTTCTTCTTCTTCTTCTTCTTCCCTCATTTCAATAGAAAAGAAAGTAGTACTTTATAACGTAAGACACTTTATGGACTCAACATTTCCCAGCATGGTATTTTTTTTAAATGTCTTTACTTTGTCAGTCCCGGAATGCTAAACACACCACCACCACCACCATCCTCACACCACCACCTACAACAACAGCCCCCGGCAACAGAACTAACGCTTTCACTGCCACCACCAACATCGCAACCATCACTATCACGACCAACAGAACCACAACCACCACCATTATTACTACTATCACTACAACCATCACCATTACCCCCGACCACCACCACCACCACCACCACCATTCTTGTGCATATTAACATAACTTATATTTTAAAGAATGTCAGAGAATACTTGAAGCCAGTGTATCCATTTCACTACAGAATCAGCCATAAATCGCCATTCATTGAAATATTAAATAAAATAAATATTATAGTCAGATATAATGGCGGTTATCTACAGAGCAAATAACTGTTTCCAAATAAGTGACTTTATTTATTTATACGATTGAGAGATGGAGAGAGAGGGGGGGGAGAAAGAGGAAAGTGAGAGTGAGAGAGAAACGGAGAGTGAGAGAGGGAATGAAAAGACACAGAAACACACAAAGAAAAGAAAACAAACAAGCAAACAAACAAGCTGCAAAAAGCAAATCTATGTTTATTGAAAAATCATGTCTATTGATATTCGATCATATGAAGCGAGTGTCAGAAACATACGGTAGTGAAAATATAATTGGAAGAATATTTAACAGAATTGTTGGTGTAGTAAAGCGTTTCGGAATCCTGGTAATAGAAGAGGTATGTCGTGACATAAATCTATTCCGGTTGCTATTATATAATCGGGGTTTGATGTAAAGAAATACAAATGTTTGCTTGCTTATTTACTCACATTAAACTCCATTTTTAAAACATTAATAAACTTGTTTATCACTGTTGTTGTTTTGTTTGAATTCAACCCTCACTGACTGACCTCTCTCTGGCGTTCAGGATTGACCACACACACACACACACACACGCACACACACACACACACACACACACACACACACACACACACACATTCAGTAATATACATATATACTTATGTGTGTATGTATCCATATATATACGTATACATAATCATGAGTTAGAGGTTATGCAACCGCCTAAGGAATAAATGTATCCGTAAGCACTACTGCTGTGTTACCTCACTATATATAGGCCTTGCTAACAGTAGTTGGTAATTTAAATGGTAAAACTATGTTTAATATATTCAGATAAGAAAATATATGTGATAAAGATTGTTTGCCAACATAACATGGCAGTCTTAGTTTATGACTAATGTTGCTGTAGTTTAGCCTAGGAGACATCGTCTCCAGCTGGCGATACACAGATATTGTTCTGAGCTGAGTGAGGGTGCTAGATTCCTTTGTTCGAAAATATAAGTACATAGATCGTGCCGTATAGCCAGCTGGAGACGATGTCTCCTGGGGCTAAATTACAGTAACGTTCGTCCTAAACCAGGACTACCATGATATGGTGGCAAAGAATCTTTACTACAAAGTACTGTTGCTGAATATCTTACGTGGTGAGATTTGAAAATAGTAATTTTCTAAGAAAATATATTCCTTATATTTCTTATCCGATTATATTATACGTAAACATATGCACATATATGCATACATATATATTTACATGCATACACACACACAGGCAAATATACACACATATGCTTATACAAGCTAAGGGAAACAACTCAGAGTCGTAAGGGCATGTGTATGATGAACAACATAGACACATAGACAAATAAATGTAGGCCAAATAACATAAGACCTAAATCCTTGCTTTAATAATATCTCTCTTTCTGGACGTTTTTATAGTAATTACCAAATAGCAACTTCGGGCAGCTCCATATGAAAAAGGAGAGATGACATCAATTATGAAGAATTCTGCAGCATTGAAACATCATGGGCTTATTGTCTGGAGATAACAGTTGAGTCGCAGACGAGTGCAGACGGGACTCGTGCAAAGCTATCTCCAGCAGGCAAGGAGCATAAACGTATGCAAAAAGAGTAAAACACAGGCACACACATTCACACACACACACACACACACACACACACACACACACACACACACACACACACACAC
>NC_068986.1:110168265-110174807 GCF_001194135.2 Octopus bimaculoides
TATATATATGCATACATCATATATACATAGACATGAATATGTGTGTGAGCCTCTGTATGTACATAAACACACACACACACACACACACACACACACACACACACACACACACATATATGTATATGCATGCTGGGTAAGTCCCTTGTGGTATGTTGATAAGGCACGTTCACTACTTATGATTAACTGGCGTCATCCACGATGTTTGCAATCGTGTCTGGATCTCCATTTAGAAATTCGTCAATGCACGTTGATTATAATAGAAGCAACAGAATATAGGGGAAACTTTATCGCTCACAATGATATTTGCGACCCAGCCTAGGAATGTGTCGAAACGATCGTTGTGATCAATAAAGTTTCCCATATACTCCCATTTTCGCTACTGTCATTTCCAATACACCCCCACTCACACACATGTATAAGTATAAATCTACGAAAGTTCTTAACAGATTTGGTAGGATTTTCGTTTACTATAAAAACCCGGCAACCTTACTCTGCAGATAAATTCTGAGCGTAAAGACTCAAAACAAACATCGCAAATATTTTGTGCAGCTCGCTAAGGATGATTCCGATCCACAGCCATAAATACTGTTCAACAACATTTTCACTAATAAACATTGAAGCAAAGAAAACCTTTACTCAAAGACGCTAACGTTCTCTAAATTGATTTATAAAGCAAAATGAAGGCGCCTGGCTTAATGGTTAGGGCATTTTTTTCACAGTCGTGAATTCAATTCCCAGCGGCGCGTTGTGCCTTTGTGCAAGACACATCATTTCTCGCTGCTCCACTCAGCTCTAAAATAATGAGTCGTACCTGTAATTCAAAAGGCCAGCGTTGTCACATTGTCTGTCAAGCTGAATCTTCCCGAGAACTACGTTAAGGATACACGTGTCTGTGGAGTGCTCAGCCAATTGCACATTAATTTCACGAGCACGCTGTTCAGTTTATTGAATCAATTGGAATACTCATCTTCGTAACCGACGGAGAGCTAGGCCATAAATTAATACTTAGGCTGGTATTATCATCTATTTATTATTACAAAAATGCCCTCCTTATATTTGTGTTTGTTGGATATACGTACGTGATTTTATGCCCAGGCGAGGAAAATATGTCTGATGTTGAGTCTCAGGTAGACTAATGTAACTCCGTATGTTACAAATGTTATTTGTAACATACAAAATCTAAATCTTATCGGCACTGCTTAGCCAGATCTCCTGAATACGGTGACTAGGAAAGAGGGAGGAATATATTCCCGAACCAGAAATCTTGCAAAATAGTGGAATCCACCAATTGGTGGTGTTTGGTTGGGTAACAATTTAAGTCTATTATCCAAGTTGGTCAGGAGTTGAAATTAGAACGCAAAGAACCGGAAATATACGACAAGAATCCAGTTCGATATTCTTACCGTTCCAGTGATCACACCCCTTGGGTTCGTACATTTTAACGATCCCAAATGCAATAGTAGTGGTATGGTGAGGTGGAGGTCGGGTGAGGCATGCGCTGTAACAGCACGTCGCTGCATTCCACCATTTTGTTGAAGAGACCCTTCGGGCGAATAATTCCTTTGTGAAAATGCAGGAACTCTAAATCTGATCTCGGAAGGCTTTGAACTAATTAAACCTCGGTGAGATTTGAACTCAAAATGTTAAAATTTATGAAATAGATAACATGATACGTTTTCTGTTCGATGATCTAATGACTCTTCCCTCCTAAATATGACGGTGTGCCTATTGTTGTAGTCTATTTGTTTCAGTCATTAGATCGCGGCCATGCTATAACATTACCTTCAAGGTTTTAATCAGGCAAATCGATTCCAGGACGCAGGTCACCAATGTTAGACGGACAAACACAAATACCAAAATACGCACAAGAAACAACTGCAAATATCTATCTATCTATCTATCTATCTATCTATCTATCTATCTATCTATCTATCTATCTATCTACCAAAATGCATATATATATACCTTTCTTTTTATCTGTCTGCCTACCTGTCTGTCTGTCTGTTTGTGTCTATGCATGCATGCAAACACACACACACACAAACACGTGCGCGCATACACAGGGGTACAAATTCATACATGTATGACAGTTTTCCAAACATCTTTTGTTTACCGAATTCTCTTATAATACATTGCTGTCCTCTCAGCATACCTATGACTGATACATACATACATACATACATACATACATACATACATGCATGCATACATGCATACATTCATACATACATATCTACATACACCCACGCTGAATTATTGAGAAATCTACAGCTTTTTTACTCACATTACAAGTCCAGGTTTATACCTGTAATTATTAGGACACGGTGTTATGTAACACACTAAGTATCAACCTTGAGAAATTGGGCTTCTCAGAACTAGAAACAGTGAAGCTGATTCAAAGACTACACATCTAAGCCATCACTGGAAATGGTAAAGTTCTGTAAAACTTTCCAGAAGTTTATCACATGAGCATGTCTAGACATGCAAGTATGTGTATGAGGGGACATACGTAAAACAAAACATACAATTCTGCGCATGCGCTGACTCTAAATATTGCACATATATACACATAATGCAAACAAACCCTGTGATGTTGTTGAAATTCCAATGAAGGGGCCTTAGACCTAGGTTAGAAACCCGCCCTTTCTCTATAGGCAAAAATCTTGAAATAAACTTCACACACATACACACACACACACACACACACACACACACACATGACGCTGTGTATTTAATAGATGTAAGTGACCTTGAGTTTATATTGAACGTATGTGCCCTTGTGTCTACATAACTGATATATGACTTTGTTGTGTCTAATATATAAGGTCTTCTGTCTATGTTAACAATGTGTGGCATTGTGTTTATGTTTAGAAAGTATTATTATCCAAGTCTATCAATAAATTAGAACACATTTCATCGTTTCACTTCATTCCTATTCAATAACATCAGTGGCTTCGAAATTGTATTAGGAACAAGTCTGATAAATATTTTAACTTTATTGATAAACAATCAAGCAGTAGCCTCTCTCTCTCTCCCTTTCTCTCTCTCTCTCTCCCTTTCTCTCTCTCTCTCTCCCTTTCTCTCTCTCTCTCTCCCTTTCTCTCTCTCTCTCTCCCTTTCTCTCTCTCTCTCTCCCTTTCTCTCTCTCTCTCCCTTTCTCTCTCTCGTTCTCCGCCTCTCTCGCTTCGTTTCCTCCCTCTTCCTCTCACCCCTCTCTCGTTGTTTTCTCAAAACACTTTCAATGCCGGCGCATTATGGCCCTGTCATTTCCCATTTAGACTCGAATAAACAACACACAAAGAATGAATCAGGATACTTTGAAGATTTTTGGAACATATTTTCAATTAGAATCCAATAAAAACAAATGTGTATTGATTGATAGACTAAATTCTAATTATATTGTCTAATTACTTCTGTGTTCCATCAGAGAGATTTTAGATCTCACCAGTTTCACTGTTGGCACCAGAATCGTTTCCAAAGATTCTTATAGAGATATTCAAGATGACAGAACAGTGGATATTGTTTGTTATCATCCATGTTACTGTTGCTGGCTGTGTGGCTGGTGGTACTTTTGTTGTTATTGTTGGTACTCAGGTCAACTTGAATCCAGCATACTTAAGACACTACATCCTGATGCACACTGTTAGAAAGAACAGGCAAATTTCCCTCAAATCACATTTTACCAGTTAACAAAAGTGAAGAAAAACATTTCTGAATTTTGATAACATAGACTGCAATACTTCCAGAAAGTTGGGATGGTCAAGTAAGGGTTATACTCATTGGTGTAGTGGATGAAGTCTAACCAGTGACTGGTATTAAACAGGAACATTTGAGGTTAGAAGTCACAATAAGCACGAGTTAAAATATGTATAAAATATATAGGTTAAAAAATGGTTGAATGATTATTGAACTAGTTTTGTAACTACGTGGTTTCGGGTTCAATCCTTCTGCATGTCACCTCGGGCACCTGTGTTCTACTATAGCCCTGGGCCGACCAACGTTTTGTGGGTGAACATGGGAGACGGGAACTGTAAGGAATCCTTGTGTATATATGTATGTGTGTGTTTGCGTCTACACTTTTCATCGCCACGCTTGAGGACCGCTGTTCGTTTATTTTTTTTTGGTTTTTGTTTCCGTAAATTTTCAGTTCGGCAGAACACATCGATAGAATAAGTAAAATTCTTAAAAAGAAAAAGTAAATACTGGGTTGGTTCGTTTAACTAAACTGTTGAAGGTGATGCTCCTGCATGGCCACAATCCAATGACGGAAACAAGTAAAATAAAACAAAAGAACATATAGCTGCTCATCTTTGATAAACTTGAAGATTTCATATAGTTGTTGTTGTTTTTCTCGGAAGAGCTTTGATCACATAAAGTACGACAGAGGGTGAAAAGGCATTTCAGCAGCAGTGACTTTCGCCCCTTTTAATTGCTTGGTGTAACGTAAACGAGATTTGGTCGTTATTACTTGAATGTCGCATGATCACATGGAAACACCCTCTTTGATACGAACCTTTTCTATTATTATTTTTAGATAAGGCAACGTAGTGGCAGAATCGTTAGCACACCGGACACAATGCTTAATGGCATTTCGTCCGTTTCTATGTTCCACCAAGGTCGACTTTGCCTTTCATTCTTTAGAGATCGATAAAATAACAGTGTAGCATTCGGGTCCATGTATCCGACTATTCCCCTCTCAGCCAAATTGCAGGCATTGTGCCATAAAAGAAAGGATTCTAATATTCGGATATAACACTTTTATTCTGATTTCTATTTCCGTCTGAATTTATTACAGAATTTATTAAATAATTTTTATGATGTCATATTTAACATTGATATTAAATATGCATTTGCTCTCATTGGATATTGTTTAATTAAAGCTATGTTTTTCTGTATACTTCAACATATTTTATTTTTTGAAGTTGGCGAGATGGCAGAATATTTGGTGCGTCGGACCAAATACTTGGCCGTATTTCTTCTTGTCCCTTGCGTTCTCAGTTCAAATTCCGCCGAAGCCAGCTTTACCTTTCATCCTTTAATGAAATACCAGTCAAATAATTGGATCGATGTAATCGACTTGTTCTCTTCCCTGAAAACAGTTTGACCTTCAAACCTGCAACGGACCGGTGTTCCGTTCCAGGGAATGTTGTCATTTTTGTCACTTGTACGCCATGCAAACCGAGAAGCCGGCCTTATTAGTCCTAAGACTCCGGGAAAAAGTCAAAACACACTTCTATGTATTCACGCATACACGCGCGCACCCCATACAGACATGTGCATAGAATTTGGCTATTTTTTGTCGTCAATAAGAAAATCAAACCGAACTGTTGCTAATCTCGTTCGCAATGTAGTGGACTTCGATGTGAGATCAATATGTAGAGTAGACACTATAGCTTCCAACTATCGATTTATTTATGTTATGAAGTTAACATAATCAAAGATAAAAATGCTGGCAGTGTCCTATTTTCGGCTCTGAATTTCTCGACATTTTTCCGTTACATGGTTTCAGATAGTGATGATGTAATGCTGTTCTGTTAGTTCACATGGCAACTAAGATACGCTATAACTAAAACAAAAAGATGGGGTGATCAATGTTGGAACGCCTTTGATCATAAGTCTACTTTGAGGCAATATAGCAATAACAATAAAAACAACAACAGTGACAACAACAATCTTACTATATATTTTTGTCTGCCAAAAAAGAAAAAAAAAATTCCTTAAAATCCGGTAACTGTTTCATCTCCAGTCAGCTAATGTCTACTAAATCTAGACGGGACTACAAATATGCGAAATGATGGTCGCTTTAAACATTTCACTCCTTTCCCCTCTAAAATGTTCTAAATTACAGAAATATATTCATAGAATGTTTGTGTTTTTCATCCTCAATGAGCAAACTAGCGTCGGATAACTCAATGGAGAGTCGGGTTACGAAATAAAAGATCTTATTGACATAGTTATGACAAAACCCCACATATCCAGCGTTCAGTTATTTGTTATAGTAATATGTGTCATTGTTTAGAAGATATGAGAAGGTGCGCTACTGCATGCCAAAATACTTCCTTCAATAAGCACAACGCCTGGAAGTTTTGGGGGAAGCGGTTAGTCGATGACATCGACTCCAAGCCTGACTGCTATTTATTTCATCGACTCGGAAAAGCTGTAAGACAATGTCAACCTCGGCAGAATTTGAACTCAAAACGTAAAGGCGTACGAAATAATGCTAAGGATTTTGTCTGGTGTGCTAACAATACCTCTTTTGGTACAGAGCTAGAAATTCCAGACAAAAGGCTTTAATGGGTAGTGAGTTGTCAGATAAATTCATTCATTTGTTTTTATTCGTATAATTGATAAGAGACCACAAGGTGAAATCTAGCTCAGTCCTCGTTGCCTAACTCAGGCAAAGTGCATGGTTTAATGGACGTCCATGAAACACACACACACACGCACAAACACGCACACATATTCTAACAATGTATATATACGTACGTACGCATGGATGTGTGTAGTAAAGATATATATATATATATATATATATATATATA
>NC_068986.1:110175241-110178147 GCF_001194135.2 Octopus bimaculoides
ATATATATATATATATATAGACAAAATAAGATAACAAAGCCAAGGCTGTGAGGAGTTTTCAGCGCATTTGTAATGAAAAAGATATAGATATGGTCTTACAGCTGTTTCTGGGATATTATGGATTTCGTTTAGTGTTACCTGTTACTCTTTGGATATTCTAGATACCAATACCTGTCATATCCTCGCTTCCTCGCTACTACAAGCACTTATTACATGTATATATGTATATATATATATATATATATGTGTGTGTGTGTGTGTGTGTGTGTGTGTGTGTGTGTGCGTGTGTGCGTATGTGTGTGTGCATGCATGTGTGCATGTATATATGTATATATATATATATATTTATATGCATATATATAATATGAAATCAGAGTTCTGAGGACTGCGAAAGTTTATTTATAAGCATTTGTCCTTGTGGTGTTAACTCTGCATCCCACAATGAACTCAAAACACCGAAATTCAAAACAACAAAAATAATTAAAAATTTTTTTGAAAATGAAACATCTTCGAAGTTTGTGTTCGATGATTATTTAGATAACTATGAAATATAAAATAGAATAAAATATATTTTCCCCAATTTTAATTATCCAAATCTTTTATCTAAATGTCATGGTGAGTCAGAGGAAGATTAAATTTGTTTCGTAGCATTACATGCTTTTGTAAGACTTAACAGAGTGTTAACCACTCATAACTGAAGCTTTATTAGCGCATTCAAGCACTTGAGAGAACCAATTTTGGAACATTGCTGTACACTGCGTAAATATTGGAAACCAGATTTGATCAGGTGGAACAATTTATAGAATTACATAGATTTATACTTACTTTGTTTCTCTTCAATTCTTTGAGAGTTCACTTGAACTGTGGGTTACGGTTGATTATGAGGTGGCATTCCAAAGACACAAATGACATCTAGATAACATTTGAAAATTCCTTGCGGCTGTACAACCAATTGAAAAATATTTGGCAACTTTATCTACGAAGGAAATAACTACGACCCCTAAACTATGTTGCACGTTGACATTCAATTTGGCAACTAATTCAAGTGAAAGATTTCCATAGAAATAAAAGGAGACGGTCATATATGAAATAAAATATCTAAAGATTATTTCCAAACGTATTCCAGGAATATTATAATTGTTCTTTTGTTGCATCTTTAGACAGCATTATCTTAGGACATTTATAATCCTTTCTATTGATTTACACGGAAAGAAGAAACGCTTTTCTACGTTTAGCAAGTTAACGGTGTATTCGGACAATAATGCGCGAACTCATAAGTGAATGTGATCTTAGCAAGCACACACACACACACACACACACACACACACACACACACACACACACATACACAAACACAGACACACTCGCACACATATACACACATGTATATATCTTTATATATATATGTATGTATATCTATATAAGTATGTATGTGTGTGTGTATATATATATCTATCTTAATATTTAAGTATATATAAATATACATATATATCTATTTATCTATCTATGCAGCTATCTATCTATCTATCTATCTATCTATCTATCTATCTATCTATCTATACTCACACACATACACAGACGCGCACACGCACGCACACACATACATACACAGAAAACAACGTAACATTTGTCCATTAATGAAAAAGGAAAAAAAGTAGTCTTACGTCTCGATCGAAATTTATCAGTGTGCTTTGAAGCAGTTTTTACTTCCGGTTCGTTTATTCTTGCGTATGTTATGCTGGCTAACGGACTTCCGTTTTTGTGCTCTTTTTGTTTAGTCGATCTCGAAAATCATATAAATACCTGCAAAATTTTTGTATGTGATGATATTTGTATATTAACTCTGATCTTTATTTCTATGTGTTATCACGTAGTTTATTCTTTCGTACCTCCTCAGAAGTATCGGTTCAGATAAAGGTTAGTTACAAAGAATTCGAAGCATGTCCAAAAACCCCGACTGAAATCGTAGCTATTCTGTCTGTAACTATTCAATGTGTGTGTGCGTGTGTTTGTGTGTGCGTAGATGTGTATCTATCTACCAATCTATATTTTCACACATAATGTGTATATCAATACATATACACATACACATACACATACACACACACACACACACACAAACACACAAAGAAAACAACACACTACAAAATAAAAAAATCACCAAATTCTTTAAACAAATTTAAACCACAACTAAATATCGAAACAACCACACTTAATCAATAAATAATGATCTCTCTCTCTCTCACACACACACACACACACACACACACACAGCTGGCCATATCCTGAAGAGAAACCACTTATTCAATTCAAAAGACTTCAATAGAATTCCTCAAACTTCAACTCTTGACCCCACCACAAACCTACATATACTAAACATTTATCAGGAGTCACTCTAAAGTAAAATTTCCCTTTGCACTAAATCATGGCTACAAACTGTTAACCCCTCATGTTTTTGTATCCTTCTTTTTAATATTTGATAACATGGATGCATCAAAACCAGTTATATTTTTAATCATTCACTTTAACAAAAATATTAAAGACTTCTCTAAAATATACTGTCGTGTCTTTTCCAACTTTACTTATTTCTTAACCATAATTATTGATTTGTATGAACTTGTGTGGTAAGTAACTTGCTTACCAACCACATAGTGCTAAGTTCAGTCCCACTGCGTGGCACCTTGGGCAGGTGTCTTCTACTATAGCCTCGGACCGACCAAAGCCTTGTGAGTGGATTTGGTAGACGGAAACTGAAATCAGCCCGTCGTATATATATACATACATACATATAGATATACATATATATATATATGTATGTATGTGTGTGTGTGTGTGTGTGTGTATGTGTGTGTGTGTGTGTGTGTGTGTATGTGTGTGTGTGTGGTTGTGTGTCTGTGTTTGTCCCC
>NC_068986.1:110178157-110182521 GCF_001194135.2 Octopus bimaculoides
TGTGTATGTGTGTGTGTGTGGTTGTGTGTCTGTGTTTGTCCCCCCAACATCGCTTGACAACCGATGCTGATGTGTTTACGTCCCCGTAACTTAGCGGCTCGGCAAAAGAGACCGATGGAATAAGTAATAGGCTTACAAAAAATAAGTCCTGGGGTCGATCTGCTCGACTAAAGGCGGTGCTCCAGCATGGCCACAGTCAAGTGACTGAAACAAGTAAAAGACTATATGTGTGTGTGTGTGCGTGTGTGTGTGTGCGTGTGTGTGTGCGTGTGTGTGTGCGTGTGTGTGTGTGTGTGGTGGTTGTCTACGTCTTATGCAGAGTCTAACCACCTCTGATACCTACACCTTAGATCCAGCATCGTATTTGATGTGGATTTTTAAACCAGGCAATGTTTTGAAAAGACACCCACACAGGTTGTATATCCGATTAGGATCACCAGGAGCTGAAGTTAAGGACTGATCATTGCGGATCTTAAAATGTCTTTTGAGGCCTCCGTTAGATTTTGCTGACCTTATACACGGCATTGAAAATCGGGCACTGATATATGGACAGAATAATTAATAGAAGCTCGTTCTTCATGGGTATACAAATGAGATTTGAGCCCAGCAAAAGGAAGGCATGGTCTGTCACAAACTGTGCATACAAAAAGGTCACTGAGATTTGCTTTCTCTATTGTAACATTCTTCTGTAAATATCTCTTGAGTCTTGCATGTGTTATCCTGGCCTCGTCAAAGGATTTCACACCACTCCACACTTTTGTTCGCCATCCATCTTCATCCGAAGTAAGGATTCCTATGGCCTTTGGATCCATTCCAAATGACTTCATGATAGCTGTTTGGGTGTGCGTTCATCCATAATTCGAACAATATGGCCTGAGTAGTTCATTTCGTTTTTCAGAATCATTGATTTAATTGAAGTGGTGCCTGCAGAAGCAAAGACATCCGTGTCTAGAGTTGAAATAAAAAAAAAAACAAAGAAACATTCAATTTCTAAAATGCTGCGAAGGCATTTTTGTTGGAATCATAGTAACTATTTCAAACGTTTTTCATAAGACGTCCAATTTTCAGAAGAATACAAAGATGGTAACACAAACGATTTGTAAAAAGCCAATTTTGTGTTGTGCTTTATATGTCGTTGGCGCTAAACTCGTGACTCCCAGCCATCAAATGCTTGTGCGGCCCTTTGAATTCGCAAATATATTTCTGAGTCCAGATTTTCATCATTCTATACAGAGCTTCAAAGTTAGATGAAATAGTCAACAACCTGAAATAAATTTTAGCGAACATTTTAGTGGGATTGCAACCACGTGCAGGTTGATACATTACAATTGTTTTTTTCAAGTTGGTGGTCAAGCCAAAATCATCACGAACTGAGTCAAAGGAAGGTACAAAAGATTGCAGGCCCATTTCGGAGCGACTGACCAGATCGTAATCGGGAACGTGTGAGTGTTCCGTAATGAGTGAAGTGAAAATCTGTTTTGAATTTCAGTCTGGTCAGATTTAAAATATTCCCTGTTATTCGATACGTTATGTAAATACCCTCCCCGGAGTTTGAAAATCGTGTAACAGCACTTGGATTTAACTTTGGGGTAAAAATGAATTATCAGTGTTTTTGCAAACGCATTCTTTTATTTATATTAAAAATATTTATACTTAAAAGTTTATATTAACTTTTATGTGCACGTTCGATAGCCATTTGTAATAGTTACTTAAGTGTTATGAATAGGAGAAATGAATCTCAGTCTATTTGGAGCGCCAGTCTCTCTAAGCTGATCCCTACTATCGAGTATCGAGCAGCAAGATTGGACGGTCTGTAACTAAGATATAAATCTTTCTACAGGAAAAAGACAACAAATGCAGCAGCAACTTCAATAGAAACAACAAAATGAAGAACAACCTTAATATTAACAGCAATACCTTTAACATCACCTGTAAATATTATCTGAGATCATCTCCAGCCCCCTACCACCACCATCACCACTACCGCATCCTAGGAGTCTAGTCTCTCGGAGTCTGAGACAAACGAATCTGCAACTTCTTGCTGAACATCCAGCACAAGCGATCCAATGTTTGTGCCGTGCATTAGTTCAATCCCTCGATCAAATCGACGTTGCTTAAACGATCGACCAAACATGGTGAGGTAAAGTTATCGCAGACCAACATGAGAACAAGTATTTCGATCAAGACCACAACCCACCATCCAGTCCAGGAATTGAAACCACGATCTTGCTATTGCGAGTACATCACCCTAACCACTAGGCCCTGCACACTCCTCTCACACCAGCATCAATAAAACAAACAAAATCCCCTTCACCACCACCGTCGCCACTGTCGTCACCACGTGACGTGCCACTCTCACCACCACCACCATTCAACTCGAAGCAACAAAATACCAACAAGAACAACAACACTTGCACTTCTACCAACAACACTAAAAATACTACAAAGACCACCACAACAACCACCACCAACACCACCTCATTCCCCACTTCCACTCCAACTACGACCATCCCTCTTTTATCACCACTACTCCCACTCTCACCACCACCATCACCGCTATAGTTCAATGTAGTAGAAGACAAAAGTCTATAATTAGAGGTAATCATTAGTTATAGTTAGTAGTTAATTGATTAAATCAAGTATTGACTGATTAAGTGTTTGTTTGGAACATTGGCTACACAAAATTATAGTCTTTGCTTTCTCTTCTATCTTTTTTTATGTTTTAGTGTTGAGGCAATGTCTGGCTTGGTGGCAGCATCGGTATAATGGTCGAATAAATAATGCTTCCTTATTTAAAGAGACATGTCTTGAGTTCAATGCTCACCCAGCTAAACTAATTTATTTTCAAAATTCAATAAAATCAATACCTGCTCTATATTAAAGTTGATGTAATCGATTTTGTCACTCTACGAAAAAAACTTTACTGTAGATAAAGGGCAAAGTTCTAAGTTCGAGTCACGCGAGGAATCTTCTTAATTGAGATCGAGAAAACCAATTCTGTCACCTTTCTATAAAAGCCTTATCGTTTATAATAACTTGTGTTTTGAGTTCGAATTACGTCAAGCTTCAGGTTAACTTCATCGTTTATCTCTTAAGAGCCGTTAAAATCATGAAGTGTATCATATTCGAGTTGATCACATCTTTGCAATCAAATCACTAGAAATACCTTATCAAATTCCAAATGTTACGCTCCGCGTTCAGATCCCACGGGGGACAAAATTTGCTTTTCAATACTTCCCCAGTCGATAGAATCAATACCAGAAATGTATTCGTGTCGAAACGATAGACTCTACACCGTCCATAGCAGATGAGTAGAATGTGCAAACAAACGCATCTTTTATGTTGTAAAACCCCAATCGGGAAAACCGATTATTAAACTCATTTCAGTCACCCCATAACATTCTAACCCCATTGAGCCTTTTGCTTATGTAATAATAGAAGAAGCGAAGGCGGCACCCAGAGCAGAATCACTAACATGCCGTACACAATACTTCGCAGTTTTCCGTCCGTTTTTCCGTTCTGATTTCAAATTCGATCTAGGTCGACTTTGCCTTCCATATTTTCTGGGTCGATAAAATAAGTACGAGTTGAGAACCAAGGTCGATATAATTCGCTTATCTCTTCCTCCGAAATTCCTTTATTTGTGTCAAAACTTGAAATCAATATTAAGAAGACGCGAGACAGAAACCGATGTGGGTTTGTTTATGTCCACGTATTCTGGCGGTTAGGTAAAAGTGGCCGATAGAATGAGTCCCAAACTTAAGTAGTGCTGGGATCTATTTGTTCGACTAAACCATTCAAAGCGATGCCAGTATGGTCCCAGTTCGATGAAAGAAACGAGATGAAGAGCAAAGATGAGAGATATAATGCGTGCTCGAGTGAGTAACTTCCACAAGATTTGATCAGAACTGTGAAAGCATGTGTAGAATATTACACACTTTTCCCTGTTGGCATTAGCAGTTAGCGGATGCCACAGAGAACAACTGACAACGGTCAGTCAAGTCCTTTTGTATTGTCCGTGCGCTAAATGGATAGTTGTTCACCCTTTACTACGTTCGTCCATTAATTTCGTGTTCAGTGTTGAATAAAAGAGTACTCGACACCATAATAGAAATTAATAATATTTTATTTCGTCGAGGCATCGTCGAGACCTTGAGTCAAGTTACATTTCATTAATTTGACCAAATAATCTCTTCCGTCCGGCAATAGCTACGGGCTTGCATCCGTTTGGCGTTATCTGGAGATTCTGTGCATCGACAGACGAATCTCTCAGTGGCTAGACCAAAAGAAAATAACACACACACGCACACACACACACACACACACACACACACACACACACACACACACACACACACACACAC
>NC_068986.1:110182848-110185348 GCF_001194135.2 Octopus bimaculoides
TATATATATATATATATATATATATATATATATATATATATATATATATATGTATGTATGTGTGTGTGTGTGTGTATATAAGGACACAGAGGTAGTGGGTAAGTTCGATTCAGAGTTCATGTATATGTGTGTGCCTGTGGATGCATGTGCCTTTATGTACGTATGCGTATGTGTGTGAGTATGTGCGTAATTGAAAGAATGGGGGATGGAGAAGGAGAGAGAATGTGTGTGGGGGAGAGGCAGAGAGATTTATGTTATTTAGAATCGTTCATTGTATTTGAAATATATAAAGTATTTAGATAAAAGGAGTTGATTCATTAAAAGCAGATAAGACCAGTAGCGCCGCCGACGGAATATCAGACTAACAAGTGACCCGGAAGCTTCTGGTGATGGATCCTGGGCCAAGGAATGAAATAAAAGCAACCTCTTTGATCGTTTCTCACTGATAAGTTTGAAATAATGTTTGTTTGTTTATGTGTCCTCTTTCTCCCTCTCTGTCTGTCTGTCTGTCTGTCTCTCTCTCTCTCTCTCTCTCTCTCTCTCTCTCCTCTCACTAATCCTCCCTCCCACTATGTTATTAGCCAGACTAATTTGCAAAATGCCTACAAAGAATGTTTGATGTGATAAGTTAATATTTTACTTGCTAACTGTTGGTTGGTTGGCCTCCTACCACCTATCTCCCTTCAACTGCCACTACTACTCCCTATGTAAACTGTTTCAAATGAATTGGGAGTTGAAGTTATCAGACCTCGTATATATAACACACAGACACAGATGTGATGATATACATTCATATACATATATACATGTACGCACACACACACACACACACATATGTAGCTATATGTATGTATATAAAGATAGATAAATAGGTGGATAGATAGACTGATAGATGTAAATATAGAGTTAAAGAAGCAATTAACGTACCAATCTTATATACTTATATACAAAAAAGTCGGATATAAGTCCATATGATACACATATGTATGCCTCACAGAATGAGCGACGGACACGCGCACACACCTATGTAATATGCGTGTATTTGACTTTTCGTACGCATCGATTATATGGTATTCAGATCGACAGACAAATATGCAAACACATTTGCAATAAAATTGCAAATAGAAGCATAAACACTCAAATAATTACACCAATATACAATGACGAACATACCTCTACGCATATGAAAAGAAGTGACGTCAATATGTGACAGCTAGTAGTTTTTGACGGCACATAGAGACATACATAGTCATACATATAAAACCACGTACATGCGGGCACATAAAATCAAGAAAACACATTGATATGCATGTAATGAAACACACACACACACACACACACACACACACACACACACAAACACACAGATACATAGATACTTACACACATATATACATTTGCGTAGTCAAACACACTTACCTAGATATAAGCAAACACGCACAGACATGTTTTTTGTTGTTATTTTTTGGGTGTTTGGCCATTATGTTAGAGCTGATAAAGCAGAACAGATATACGATAGAAAGTAGAACCAATGGCAATCATCTTGTCCCTCTTCAATGCGCAGAAAACGGAGAATCACATTATTGAACATATTCTGAGGGTGAATTAGGTGTCTCGTTTTACGTATCATTGGACCTTGTACAAAGAGATTTCCTCGTTGAAAATATACTCACAAGTGCTATCTTACACACTCTTATATACATACTTATACATACATACGTACATATGTACATACATACAAAATACATACATACAAAATACATACATACATACCCAAAAGAAAGAGAGCCATGTGGCCAAAACCTATAAGCCTAAGCATGCCTGAACGTTACGTACAAACTATACACAAGATGTCTAAATATATTCCTCCAAGACTACTGTAAAACAAGGGGTGTGATACCCGCCGAACAAGCAGGAGGAAATAAAGGAGTCTGGGGCTGTACTGAACAGTCTTCAAGCAACAACACCAAGCAATATCACCGCAATCTGTTAACTTTATGGCTAGACTACATGAAGGCGTTCGTCTCTGTGCCTCACTCATGGTTGACAGAATCATTTCACCTTATGAAAGCATCAGCCGCCATAGTAAATACCATCGAAAGACTGATTGTAACATGACCCACACATTTATCACTCATAACTACTAAAGCAACACCTATTGTTACAAACAGAATTAAGCTATCCTCAGGCATATTCCAGGTTGATAGCTCATCTGAAATGCTGTTTGTACTGGCAGTGAACCTCTTGTCAGCCCTGTTTACAAAATGCCAAGGCTACATGCAGGGATATGCAGAAAAGAATAAAATTAATGTCATCCACACATTTTTTGTTGATGACTTAAAGCAATATGACCAACATCAAGAGAGAATTAAAACTAATCACAACGTTCTCACAAGATATAGGAATGGAGTTTAGGCAAGATAAATTCTCATATATATAGTTAACCGAGGGGAGATTGTCGACCAGAGAGAGAACATGAACATCAACGGTTTGTCTATCT
>NC_068986.1:110190109-110194185 GCF_001194135.2 Octopus bimaculoides
TATATATATATATATATATATATATATATATTTACAGACATTCATACATATACATACACCCATATATATATATCGCTTCAGATCGAGTTGGATGGCGAACAAGGGTGTGGAGTAGAGTGAAAGCATTTGAAGAGGCCAGGATGATGCAAGCAGGGCTCAAGAGATATTTAAGGAAAAATGTAAAGACTGAAAAGGTGAATGACAAGGACCTTTTTGTGTGCACAGTCTGTGACAGACCATGTCTGTCCTTGGCTGGCCTCAAATCTCACCTGCGAACCCATGGAAAACAAACCTCATCCAGCTATTCTGATTATATCTCTGTGCACACGTTTGAATGTGGTGTGTGCCAGAGGGTCTGCAAATCCAATGGGGGTCTTAAAAGACATGTTAGGAACCACAATGAGCAGAACTTACTTGCAGGTATTGGTTGTGCAAATCAGAGGTGCAAGCTGTATGGGTGTTTTTTCAAAACACTGTCTGGTTTAAAAAGCCACATCAGATGCCATGAAAGGGCTAAGATGTAGGAGCAGGAGGTGGTCAAACTCTGTTTAAGGAGTAGACAACCACCATATATATATATATATATATATATATATATGAACTAGACTACCCATGACCTGTCGGGTCACTGAGAAGCTTTGAGTTTCCCAGCAACGGAGTGTTGTTTCTTGGGTTTTCTAGTTTCTTTTCCAGGCTATTTCGCATGTTTTCAACGAATGTGACATCAAAATCACGCGTATACGTCTTCTTTACCCAGAAACGGAAAGATTATCTGCTATTTCTTGGTCGCCCTGCTACCACGTTACAGGTATTTCGGCTCAATTATCACAAATAGCGGTTATTTGATAGCAGGGTGTGCTCGAAATAGCAGCCACATTTTTGGAGTTGGGACTCGAAAATATCAAATGAAAATATTCCACACTGAGATTACAAACGGCTGAATTGCAAAATATTGACGGTACTTTAAAAGTCATTTTCACCTGAAAATATTCTTTAAATACACCAAAAATATTTTTCGTAATGGTACTGATTTGAAAATAATTAGAAAAACAAAAATTAAAATATTGTCTGTTGAAAGAAAACTAAGATACAAATACTTACTATACCAACAATTTACGTTTTTGAAATCAGATTCACTTAAAAATATTTCTAAATGATTAAAATAACGTGTTTAACAAAAGAGAAAATAGAAACGTCTACTGTAAAAAAAATCATAGTTTTTCGGTGTCAAGTTGCTGTGTCTAATCAAAAGGTAAGAGTTTCTTCCCTTTCAGGATTAAGTTATTTTCGGAGAATTTTCCCATTATGATTGAGATCACAACATCCCTTCCTGAATGGAACGCTGTTCCGTTGCCGGGTTCAAGGTAAGCAGTTTTCAGGTGGCGGGGGAAATCGATTACATCGACTGTAATACTCCCTGCTACATGATTTTATCGATCTGGAATCGATGAATGGCGCACTCAAACCCGACGCAATTTGAAAACTGAGCGTAGTCAGAAATGCAACTTAGCCTTTTGTCCGAACTTATAACGACTCTGCCATCTCATCGCCTTATCTATCTATCTATCTATCTATCTATCTATCTATCTATCTATCTATCTATCTATCAACCTATATATTTGTCTGTCTGTTTATTCATCTATCTATCTTTCTTCTTTCCCTTTTCTTCATTTATATATATATATGTATGTGTGTATGTTTATATATGTATGTATGAATATATATTTATATTATGCATACATATGCAAACACATATATACACAAATGCATGTATATATGCTAATATGTGAATGTATATACGTATGCATACAAATATACATGCACATCAGATATATACTCCACATAAAAATTATATATATATATATATATATATATGTACACACTCAAACACATACACACACTACCCACATATGTATGTACATATGCATGCGTGTATGTACGTATAGACGTCCGCATACATTCGATTGTAAAAACAGGGAGGTGGGGGGAAAGAAGAGTAAAGGAATAGATTTAAAATAAGGTTATAATAAGAATGTCACAATGAAATAAGTGATCGGGGTAAATTCTACGATTCGTTTCACCAGTAAAAAGAAATGAAGCGAAGGAGGAGAAGCCCGACCAAACTCCGCATGTTAAATTAGAGGCAATAAGTAACCGTCATAGAAAGAGAACCGTCCTTCTTTTTCCGTCTATTCACTTTGTGAATGTGTTTGTTTCTATAGTTAATTTAACTTTAACTCATTTTATTTGCCACTTTCGTTTCTCACCCGAAATTCATCTGACATTGTCCACTAGACAATACAATTCACTTTGAGTAAGCAAGCGGCTTTCTTATTTCATTATAGCTCTCTTCAAAACGACTTTTATCTTGATTGTTCAAGACATGAAAACCGTAAAAATGTAAAATAATACCAAAAGACGAAGTACATAAAAAAATAGAAATAAAAATATATAAAAAATTAAATACGAAATTAAACAAAAAAAATTAAATACCCTTTCTCAAGAGAAAAAACACAACAAAACAAAACAAACGACACCAACAAACAACACCCAAAAACAACGACAATAACGGAAAGAAATTCATTATAACTAGTTGTTTTCAGGGATATTCAATCAGTGAAATTCACGTTACTATCAAAGTCGATTCTTAAAAACTCATTTGATGTCATTGTATTTTCTGAGATGAATTCAATTCACTCTCTCTGGGTTCAATATCTGTATTTTCTATTCATATTAAGCCTAAACAACTCAAAGAAGCAGACATTTTTCCTTTCATTTATTTCCCCTTATTCAAAATACTCTTGTTTATTCATTTCAAGCATCGTGTTTTCTTTTTTTTCGCACGCAGAAGGTCAGAAGATTTCGAAAAAAAAAAGAAGAAAAATAGAAAAAAAAAAGAGTAAAATGTATTTAGAAAATGGCAGTCTTTAGAAAACGTGGTGTATTTGATAGCATTGGTTAGTTAAGTTCTAATCAAGGCGGACACATCGTATCAAATTTATATTAAAATATTTCAATGGTCGTGGACGGTGGATGTGTTCATAAGAATTACAACGATGATAGTGATGGGGGTGTTGCTAATATAGTTGATGATAATGAAGCTGATGATGATGATGGTGGTGGTGATGATGATGATGATGATGCGGATGATGATGGTGATGATGATAATGATGATGATGAATTTTCTGTCGATTATTATTATTATTATTATTATTATTATTATTATTATTATTATGATTATTATCATCATCATCAATATCAACAAGGCGACAAGTTGGTAGTATTGTTAGTATATCGAGCAAAATACCTAGTGGTTTTTCGTCCGTCTTTACGTCTAGCTTTCGAATTCCGTCAAGGTGGACTTTGCTTTTCATTCTTTCGTGAGTCGGTAAAATAAGTACCAATTGAAAACTGAGATGTATTCGATCTACCCTCCCTTAAAATTTTGAAACAAATATTGTTAATATGAGGACGAACGATCTGGTTGCATCTTTAGATAGCGAACCAAATGCACTTTCACTGTTTCTTCGGACTTCGGAATTGAAATGCTGGCGACATGAGTTTGCCTTTCACACTTTCAGGCTCGATAGAAATAAAGTATCAGTAATCAGTCAAGGGCTTAGGTTGATGTTGTCGACTTATCCCTTCTTATTCCACGGAATTCATAGCGTAAAGAGCCGGAAGAAACATCTCAAGGCAATTTTTCCGACACTTCCAAATTTCCCGTCATATAGGGACACTAAAAACATATTACAGAAAATAGACATTGCAGTGATATCTTTATTTCTATTGAGGAAAGGAGAACCTTAAAGGGCATTAAAGAAATATGTCACAAAATACTATAAATCGAATGTTAAGCGAAGAGAAGTAAAACCAAAACAAAGCAGAAAAATGGAACTGAAGTCGATGATCGACGAGGAATTCTAGAATATTCCTACAAGAATCATTCATATGAAATATATACAAGAACCATAGATCCGACTTAGGGTTGGATCTAGGTGCATTGTCGGTATACGTCGTTGGTGTTCTTTTATATATATATATATATATATATATATATATATATACGTGTGTGT
>NC_068986.1:110194218-110195684 GCF_001194135.2 Octopus bimaculoides
TGTGTGTGTGTGTGTGTGTGTGTGTGTGTGTGTGTGTGTGTGTGTGTTTGTGTGTGTGTTAAACGTATCGGGGGAATATGTACAGAACCACGGAAGAACAGTATAAGGCTGTATTCGTTTGGAGGTTTCTCAATCATTTTTAAGTCACCAAAATATAATTCAGCAGTAAAAGAATGAAAAATGAAAGTCGATCTAGAGAATAAGTTGAACTTCACAGAAACGCTGGTCTCAGTATTGAAATGGCCAGATTTGGTATTGACCTCGCAAATATCTCTGCAGATATTTCCAAGGAGGAACGCATTGAGAAGATAAATGAGAGGAGGAGAATGAAATATGCTGTGTTAATGATGTTTTATCGAAGTAATGATTGTAATGCAAGGTGTGATCTCGTCGAGGTAGGATGCGAAAGTGCTACAAGCCATTCCCTCAGCAGAGCCTGAAAGATGCTTGGCACCAGAGGCCCGAAGGCGGAAGGCTATCAGGTGGGCTGTAGATGTAGTAGAGAGTGCCTCAAGGATGAAGAGTTTTGAGTCAAAGAACTGCTGATGCTACGAGGTGTAATGCTAGCTGGATAGAAGCGCGTCCTTGATTAACCCTAGTCAGGGGATCCTGGTGGGGCTTTCCTGAAATCTGAAAGACTCAAAATATCCCATGACTCCATGAAACTTAACCAATGAAATGTCCAGGTGCCTCTCAAGAAAGATGATATATATAAATACTAATTATAGTTTTGGTTGTCTTCACATTCTGTATTTTTATATTTCCATTTTCCCCCTGTATTCTGTCTGATAATTCCATATTATTTCTAAAAGGCGACATTGTCTATCGAGAATCATTCTTCGATTAAGAACCTCTCCTGGCTAGAAAGTGAAGCAGAGATACTGTAGAATTAAAACACAAGTATGGCTATGCATAACTAGCAGGGAATTGTGTAACATAATCTAAGCAGCTACCAACCAGGAGGCACCGAAAATTGATAAAGACTTCATGTCTTGATTACATCACCACCCTACACACTTCCAGCCACCGTAACTACCAACCAATAATCTGTTTACCAACGATACACAATGTCCTGACATCAATACTCTCCAATAGGTAGGTTTATCAGTTGGGATGTAATGACATTTTATGAGAAGAGGCAGAAGGGGTATTAGAGAAAGATATGACGATGTAAGAGCGGTTATTGGTGAACTGAGCTGTCTGTGAAGCTGAAAGAGAAGCAAAATCTAAGGATCACATGAATTGATTACGCAAAACCTCCAAAACTTCTGGATATTGGGAGAGAGGCTATACATAAAAGAGGCAACCTTAATACGCAGGCAATATATCAATAAAGCATGTCAAAGTAACCTTGCATGATAAAGAGTTCTTAGAAAACATCGCTGACCCCTAAAGGAAGGTAGCGTTTCAGATGCAAAGAGAGAGAGAGAGAGAGAGAGAGAGAGAGAGAGAGAGAGAGAGAGAGA
>NC_068986.1:110195868-110200194 GCF_001194135.2 Octopus bimaculoides
TGTGTGTGTGTGTGTGTGTGTGTGTGTGTGTGTGTGTGTGTGTTCCTAATCTGATGAATGAATTCATCAATGGCTACACGTAATGATGAAAATAATAAGCCCATCGCTGCAGGATTTAAAACATTTTAGAAGAGAAAATTACGTTGAACTGTGAAATGGCTAGAATGTTGAGAGTGCTAGGGTGTTTAACTGAACATCGAATGGTCGTAGTTTCGCTTCCTGGAAAACCCGTTGCATTGTGTTCATGCGAAAACCACTTCATTTCACGTTGCTCCAGCGCACACAACTATAAATGAGTCATCTTACGACCGAGTGGCGTCCCCTTCAAGTAGGATGTTGTGACCCCACTTTCTGTTAACTACATCCCAAAGAAGGAGCCGTGTATTTTTGTTGGAAACTGGCTCCCCATTCAGTGGAAGGTTTATAATAGTTAAAAAATAGAAGAGACATACATACATACAAAATACCCCGTTGCTAATGTTGAAATTCCAATGAAAGAGGCTTGGATCTAGGTTAGAAACCGGTTCTTTCTCTATTGACAAGAAATCTTGAAATAAAACTGAATAATGACATACATACATACATACATACATATATGCATGCATACATACATACATACATACATACATATATATACATATATACATACATCCATACTTGATACATACATACATACATATATGCATGCATACATAACATACATATATGCATGCATACATACATACATACATACATACATACATACAAGATATATACATACATGCTGGTATTAAAGTATGTAAGTATAAATGAAGTCGTCGGTCATAAGCAACAAGATGAAGGTTCAAGCAACAATTCTTGCAATTCATCTGATTTGATTATAAAGATCAAATGCTTGTGCCGTACGTTCGTTCAGTCCCTCGGTCAAATTGAAATTGCTTGTTCAGAAGTTCTCTGTACCATGCATCAGATGTCGTCATTGTCGTAAAGCAACGTCAAAGGAAGTGTTTCACTGAAAAACACAACGAAGAGCGTGGCTCGAGAACCGAAGCCGCGATTTTGCGACCATGAGTGCAATACACTAACCCCACCATTAATATTTGGTAAACGTATCCTCACATGATCTGTATATAGGTGTTATGTGTGTGTGTGTGTGTGAATGTGTGACTCTGTGTGCGTGTGTGTGTAAGTATGTATGTGTATGAGGAAACAATAAAGGTTCGACTAGAAACTAATTACACTATAGATAAAATGATTTCGGTTAGGAAATAATAACAGAAAATGTAAAATATTCAGAAAATTTAAACCAAAAAGGAAGTCTGAAAAAATACTAAAAAAAAAAAAAGATTAAATGCATAGAAAACAATGAAAAAATTTCTCCATGGTCAGTATTCTGCAAGAGTGGACAAAGAGGAAATGAGCCAATATGGAAAGCAACAATGGCTCAAAAGCTGTGGACTAAAAGCAGAAATAGAAGGTCTGATTTTAATGGCGACCGATCAATGGATAGCTACAAACACAAGCGAAATATAATAATAACACAGGTGGCTAATATCTACTGCATACTGTTTAATCAATGTAAAGAATCAATCTCCTACGTTATTTCCTGTTTCTCAGTGCTCCCAAAGACAATAATTTTGCAAGCATGGCTGGCTATATAACTATATCCATTGGGAAATATGTGGACATGTCTTCTACGTAACAACTGAGAAATAAGTGCTATAATCACGCGCCCAAAGCCTGTATGCGACATTGTTAGCATTACGTGTGTATGTCCACGTGTGTGTGTGTGTGTGTGTGTGTGTGTGTGTGTATGCATGTGCATTGTGTGTGTGTGCATGTGTATTGTGTGTGTGTGTGTTATGTGAGTTCATTTATATGTTGGAGTTGTGATATAAATTTCATACTTTGGTTTCGATTTCGTATCCGGATGGCTGGTGGGTAAGCTTGTTATACAATGATTGAATCCATTGAATTGGCTGAAGAGTGAGCATTAATAGAACACACACACACACACACACACACACATACACAGAGCACACACACACACACACACACTAACTCACACACACTAGCACGCACACGTACACACATGCACCCACTGTTTATGGCGATGAATTTTGTGGTCTTTTAGCTTATTTTCGTTTACTTTTTCTGTTGACTCTGTTGTGCCTTGGACTCTTGACTGTGTCTGTGGTGTTAGTAGTGGTGGTGTTGGTGAAGGTGTTGAAAGTGTGAGTGTTGGTGCGCTGTTGTTGTTTTCGTGTGATTTTGAATGCTTTTTGGGAGGTACAGCTTGTTTATTTGTTGGTGTGTGCCTTTTTCTTAGTCTTTTACCTGTGACTTCCGTCCACTCTATTCTGTCGGCCTCTCCGTACGACATGTCTGAATGGTCAGAGTCGAGAAGGGTTAGTTCCAGTGGGTCGAAATTTACTGATGTCTTTTGTTCCTCTCGCAAGATCTGCGTTGATGGCGATTTTGTAGGGGATGTGGTGGTGGTTGTGGTCAGCGCCTCTACTGTTGTCTCTAATGTAGTTGTTGTTGTTGGCGGTAGTGTGTTTGCTAGATCCCTCTATACTTTCTTTTCGTGGGGTTTCTTCTTTTGTCGGGGTTGCTCCTGTTGTTTGGGTTCCTTCAGTTGCTGGGGTGTGAGTGATGCTAGTATCAAGGGGTAATGTCCTCCTTCTGTTTTAGTTGTGGGTAGAAGGTTTTCAGATGGTTATTCTGTCCGCAATGATAACATATTGGCCCTCTGCCCTCAACTGAGACGTTCATCACAGTGCCATATGTAAGGATCAGGAATTTGTTCCAAAACGCTTTGGTTTATTTGGGACATTATTTACAATTCCAGACCAGTCCAGTTGTTTTTTCCTTGTTTCTCGGCTTGGATCATTCTGATTTTATCTTCCAAGTCGAGGTGGACGGCTGCGATAATCCAGCAAGCGTTCATTTCTAGTGACATCTCCATGGCGACGGCGCCGTTCCAAGTGTGTTGGAACTATGAAAAACGTTCTCAGCTGGGATGTTGAGTGCTGTTTTGCTACGTTTTCTGTAGCAAATCTGACTTCAATTGTGTCATATTTCTTACCCCTCGACAGCTATGTTACGTCTTTCCAACTGAGTTGCAAGTATTTTTCAACCGCTTGCTTAGTGGCAGTTTCTAAACGTCTATTTTTTTAAGATATAGCTTTGTGCATTATGGTACGTTTGTTTGTATTGCCTATAATATCTGGAGGTGTTTATCGAAACACATCTTTTGCTTTTTCATTTTAACATGTTTCTGTAGTCTTTGAGAAATTCTACAGAAACATTAATGAATTTATTTCTAGGTTTTGTATTTGAGGCAAAACTGCGGCTTTTTAATGCATTGAGTTGTTGTTGTTGAGTGTTCAATGTGTTAGTGGTGGTAGTGGGGGGAGGGCTTGGATTCACAGGTGTTGCGACAGTAGCAGCGTCCATTAGCTGAATTTCCTTGTTCTTTTCCTTTTCTTTCTCGCCTTTCTTTTCCTCTTTTCCTTTTGTTGCTTAACGTTGCATGTGCTGGCAAGACTTTAGTTGTCCCTCTCTCTCTGCCTTTTAAGGCGCGGAGACAATTCGTTTTAAAACATTGGCTGTTTTTTTCCGACAGCAAAATGGAGAAGTCAAAAAGAAAGGAAGAGCTGACATTCCACTACAAGGACAATTTCCAATTTTAAAATTCACAAGTGGAAAAATTGGAGAATTTAAATTGAAAATTCACCTAAAAAGAGGTAAAGTGCCGCCTAACCGCCCAACCCAGCAAGAGCCCGGTCGGCCTGGCCACAGAAACGTCGTGAAAGATTTTCAGTTACAATATTATCTGTAAAAATTACACCTCACGAACACACATCCTTCCTCTTTGAAATCCACGAGCAGAGTCCAATATAATAATAATAATAATAATGATAATAATAATAATAATAATAATAATAATAATAATAATAATAATAATAATAATAAAAAAAAATATCGAAATTGAAACTAAAACGAGAACAGCAACAGAATATGATAAAACGATGGTAAGAAAAGCCCCTACATGGTAAATACTGGGCTAAACTAAATGCAAAAGAAATAGACAGAGAAAAATCCCAGCAATGGCTGAGAAGCTCAGGACTCAAAGCAGAGACTGAAGGATTTTTAATTGCTGCACAAGACCAAAGCCTCCCCACCAGGAATTACCAAAAACATATAATGAAAAGAAACATAACAGGTAACTGTAGAATATGTGGAGATCGACAAGAAACAATAAATCATATTATCTCTGGCTGCCCAGTCCTGGCTAAGAAGGAATATATTCACAGACACGACAGAGCTGGGACCTATATACAC
>NC_068986.1:110200482-110206140 GCF_001194135.2 Octopus bimaculoides
ATAAAAAAATATTCAGACAAATACATAACAAAAACCCCAGGACTTACAAATATATATAACATACAGAAAATTGCACTACTGGGCACTGCACACATCCTACGCAAAACACTTCGAATACAGTAACCATAATAGCATCACAGCAAACCACAGCACATACCCAAGGCACACAGAGCTGCGCTCGGTAGTGAAGTGAAAGCACGTTATAAAAATAAAACTACTGAACAATAATAATAATAATAATAATAATAATAATAATAATAATAATAATAATAATAATAATAATAATTATTATTGTTGTTGTTGTTGTTGTTGTTATTATTATTATTATTATTATTATTATTATTATTATTATTATTATTATTATTATCATCCTTATTATTGTTAATAATATTAATAAAAATAATAATAATTTACTGACATGACCAATAGAAAGCCGCTGCCAAAGCTGTCTAACAGCATAAAATATAGCAACACTATCATGATATATAATGTTGCTCTTAGACAGATCTGATGCAATAAGGGAAATGATTTAAAAACCTTAAATAACCTCATCTATTTCCCTGCTAAAGTTGTAATTGCTCATCTAGGTATCAGGATGACACGGAAAAGGACCGACCATGTCAATAGACTTCCTTTGTGGAACGTAGCAATACAAAAAGAGATCGAATCTCTCCGGGCGGATGTATCAGTTCTCAACAAACTTGCTTGAGGAGTAGATGTTAAGACGAAACGAGCTGGAAAAATCAAGCAAAAATATAAGATCAAAGATTTTATAAACCTCCCAGCATCAAGGAACAATTGAAACAACGAGTATATCTCAAAGCCCTACGGCTCAGAATGTATGACAAACGAATAGAGTTGAAGGTAATGAAGAGAGATGTAAAGAAACTTTATAGGGAAATTGGCAAAAGTAAGATAGAAGTAAAGGAGCCACATAAGACTGAGGAAATGAAAGAGTTCTTGAAGAAGATATGGGGCAACAAAACAAGAATAAAATGATGAAGCTGACTAAATACAGCATGTGAAAGTGAAACTGGATGAAGCTGAAGAGCAGAAATGGGAGGCAACAGAAGTGGAAGAGATAATATGTGTTCTTAGAAAGTCTCACAAATGGTAAACCTCAGGACTGGAAAGGGTCCCTAACGTCTGGCTGGAATTCTTGACTGAAATACTTCAACATTTTGTGGCATCCCTAAATAATATCATCCAGATCCCAGAGCAAATACCTTCCTGACTGACAGAAGGAAGAACATACCTTCTACCAAAACCCGAAGACACGAAAATTCCAAAGAACTACCGACCAATGACATATGTCAACACCACCACCAAGATCCTAACATCGATACTTACTGAAAGACTATACACTTTCTTTGAACAGAACCTTATCCTTCCACAAGCTCAGAAAGGTTGTAAAAGGAATAGTTATAGATGCAAAGATCAACTACTCACAAATAACATGATTGAACAGAATTGCCGGAGCTATAAAGGAGAAACTGAGTATGGCATGCATAGACTCTAGGAAAGCGTTTGATAGTATCCCACATAATAGGCTACTCAGGTCCTTGGAGATTAAGTCGTTTATATCGACTCTAGTAAATAACTGGCTCTTATTTTAACGACCTCTAAAGTATGAAAGTAAAGCTGGCGTCGGTGGTGTTTGAAATCAAAATATAAAGCCGGTTGAAATGCCGCTAAGCAATTTGTACGCTTTCTTAACGATTCCACCCGCTGGAATAATGATAATTATACTACTTTCTATTATAGGCCCATGACCTGAAATACCTTTTGATGGCGGAAGAGGCAAGGCCTCAGAATGGACTTATGCAATCGACCCAGAAAGCATGTAAGGCAGCAACGATTTCGGCAGAATTAGAACTCAGATCGTAAAGACGGACGAAACACCACTAAGCATTTCATCCGGTGTACTGACGATTCTGCCAACTCACCACATTGATAGTAATAATAATAATAATAATAATAATAATAATAATAATAATAATAATAATAATAGAATATGTATGGGCGTATGCAAGTGTTTGTGTGCGTGTATGAATGTGTGTATATAAACATTGAAAAAGCGAATTATTCTGGATTCCTTCTTATAGGGAAAAGAAACAATGCGCTTCATTGCATAACCATAGGAATTTTCAACGTGATGCACATAAGAACTGATGAAAGAAATATAACTGGAATAATTGAAACACTAAGTGCATGACTGACTGCATTGTGAATGAAGCCGGTTCGAAAGAAGAAATCTTTTGAACACTTACATTGGATTAGTAGAATATTTGTTTAAAAAGTGACTGTGTAGATGCAGTCAATGAACGTCTTAAGGGAAGTAGAACACTGGGATTGAAGAAAATCTGGCAAAAGACAGATAGTAGGAAATCTACCGACAGAACATTGTCTGTCTTGCTTGAACAGAGGCATAACTTTGAATAGTAGTTCAAAAGCTGCAGTTTGTGTTTAACCGATAAACATCATACCATAGAAGCGTTTCAATAAGAGTGAAACAATTAACCTCGCTACCTTTTCAAAATTGCCCAAGCTCCTCTTGTGTAGCGATGGGGTTTATTTTGAAGTGGGAGAAAATGCGTTTAATAACCATGTTGCATCTTTGTGTATTATTTATATAAATGCGAACGCACGCACACATAGATACACAGATACAGACACGCATACACACACACCCATAGACACATACACACATTCTTACAAGGAAAGTATGTTACGGTGAAATGAATTGCGGAAACAACAAAGAGTAAAAGATTAGATTCAATACATATTGTAAAATGGTATCAAATTTGTTGTTAACTGAAAAGAAAACTTGACAAAATTTTGCATCTTCTACAGATTGAAAACGTAAAGCACAGAGCAAATACACACACAGACACACGCATCCCCCCCCCCCACACACACGTACACACACATACATATATATAGTACATACGTTCTCAAACACACAAATAAATACGTACACACATAGGTGCAGGCGTGGCTGTGTAAAAAGAGGCTAGCTTCCCAAGCATATAGTCCCGTGTTCAGTCCCACTGCGTGGCACCTTGGGTGTCTTCTAACATAGCCTCAGGCCGACGACTTACGGAAAAAAGCATACGTACATACATACATACATACATACATACATAGAGATCGATATTAGATTTTATGTAAAGTTTTACATAAAATCGATTTCTCATTAACCTGAAGAATTACTCAATATTGAGAGTGTTAAGGCGGCGAGCGGGCAGAAATGTTAGCACACCCTGCGAAATGCTTAGCGGTATTTCGTGTCTTGAGTTCTGAGTTCAAACTCCGCCGAGGTCAACTTTGCCTTTCATCCTTTCGAGTTCGATAAATTAAGTACCAGTTGCGTACTGGAGTCGATCTTATCGACTGGCTTCCTCCCCCGAAATTTTGGGCCTTGTGTCTAGAGTAGAGAAGAATATTGAGAGAGTCTACGTTTTTTAAACTTTGAAAAAAAAGTCGCTGTCATCCCTCTTGAATAAAAGTTTAATACACACGAACGCACACACGTACATAAATTTTATATTTACAGACTAAACAAATACTATATACGCGTGTGCATAAAACAACAAAATCACTGTGTGTGTGTGTCTGTGTGTGTGTATGTGTGTGTGTGTGTGTGTGCAAATATGCGTTCGTATATACAAGGTAAATGATTTGTCTATTTAGAAGCATAGAATTATAATGCTATTTTTTCCAAAGAATATTTTCATTCATTAAGCGTTAGGGTTGCATGGGCTGGGCCGAGCGGTTGCATGAATTTGTCTACAAAGAACATAATTGCACAGCTGAATATCGTTCAGTTCTGGCTGAACTTAGAGTTGTTGCTGTTGATCTTATTAATGTTCGTTCATTGTATTTATTGCTGTTTGTTGTTGTTCCTGCTTCTTTTGTTAAATGTATTCTTGTTTTTTAATCTATTATCTAATTTAGTCTTTTTGCGATACGGTTTTCATGTTGCTACTGTTGTAGTTGTTGTAGCGGTTGTCGTCAACTTGTTCTTATTTGTGTTGTTGTAATCGTCCTTGTTGTTATTTTTGTTGTTGTTGCTGATGTTGTAATTATCGTTGTTGATAGAAATTCTTGCTGTTGTTAATGTCTATTGCTTTTATTTTTTGCTGTTTATTGTTGATGCTGTTGCTGATGTTATAGTTGATGATGATGTAATTATTCTTGATATTACAAGTGCAGTTGTTGTTGTTGCTTTGTTTTGCCGTTCTTATTGTTTCATTTTTTTTTGTTTTGGCTGTTGTTGCTGACATAGTTAAGGCAGTTCTTGCAGTTATTGTTGCTGCTTCCCCCACCCCGTCCATCGTATTTTGCTTTCTCCTCCATCGTATTATGATTTTCTATGCGTTGAGTTTTGTAGATGGTGTTACGTAGTTTCGTGTTTGTATTTACTGTTCGTCGTTGTTCCTGATCGAGTTAATGTTGTTGTTGCTGTTGTTTTGCGTAGGCAGAACCAACAATGAACAGAGAATGAGATCACATGTTATAATGCCAACGTGAGCAGCGCTTGTTATATCCTGCATCAAACAAACCTCACTAAAAAGACCTTCTTTCAGTTGACCTTATTGAAACCTTGCATAACTTTAGCGCTGTTCATGGAGTGCAACAACAACAGCAACAACAACACCAACAGGAACGATAGCAAAAATAGTAACAACAACGAAAACATCAACAGTAACATCAACCACAATAATAAACAACAACAGCAACAAAAATAGCAACACAAATAAGAATAATAGCAGCATTCACACCGGCAAGAACAGCAACAACAACACCAATAACAATAACAATAGTAACAACAACAACAACAACAACAACAGCAATAATAATAATAATAATAATAATAATAATAATAATAATAATAATAATAATAATAATAATGATGATGATGATGATGATCAATCTAAACAATAACACAACCAACAGAAAATAGTCAAGGACAACAATAGCAACAACAACAACAACAACAACAACAATTAAGCAATGCTATATCCTTCATTGCCACAAAAACAACAACGACACCACCACCACCACCACCACCACCGCCACCATAAACACCACCAACAACAACAACGACACGACGACCACTACCACCACTACCACCACCACCACCAGCAGCAGCAACAACAATAAAACAATAGTAATAAACGAAAGAACAGCAGCAGCAACAGTGAAAGCACCGATATCGTCATGTCCAGCATCAGCAGCACCACCACCACTAGCAACAACAACAACGATAACGAAGAACGAAAATGAAATCCACAACAACAACAACCAAAACAAAAACTCAAAAAGGACATTAATACAACAATAATAGCAAGAGGTACAACCACAACATCAACAACAACAAGAATGACTATAATAATGGTTTCAAAATTTGACACAAGGCCAGCATGTCCTGGGTGTATAGAAAGTTGATTGCATCGACCTCGAAGGGATAAAAGGAAAAGTGGACCTCGCCGGAATTTGAAGTCAGAGCGTAAAAAGACGGAAGATTATTGCCCGGCGTGCTAACAATCCTACCGGCGCGCCAACTGAATAATAATAATAATAATAATAATAATAATAATAATAATAATAATAATAATAATAATAATAATAATAATAATAATAATAATAATAATA
>NC_068986.1:110211172-110216969 GCF_001194135.2 Octopus bimaculoides
ATAAAATAATAATAATAATAATAATAATAATAATAATAATAATAATAATAATAATAATAATAATAATAATAATAATAATAATAATAATAATAATAATAATAGTGACAACAACAACAACAATAATAATAATAATGATAACAGTAACAACAGCAAAAACAAAAAGAAAAACAAGAACAACAACAATAATAGTGAAGGCGCATGGCTCAGTTTTTAGAGAGTCGAGCTTACGATAGTGAGGTTGTGAGTTCGAATCCCGGACCGGGTTACATGTTGTGTTCTTGAGCAAGACACTTTATTTCACGTTGCTCCAGTTCACTCAGTTGTAGAAATGAGTTGCGACGTCACAGGGGCCAACCTGCATCGGCCCCTTTGCCTTTCCCTTGGATAACATCGGTGGTGTGGGGAGGAGAAGCCAGTATGCATGGGCGACTGCTGGTCTTCCATAAACAAGCTTTCCCGGACTTGTGCCTCGGTGGGTAACTTTCTAGGTGCAATCACATGGTCATTAATGACCGAACAGGGTTTCCTCTTCAATAACAATAAGGTAAAAGTGTTACCATCCTCTGGGATTTTCTAGTCAACACCGACAGAGCGATCCAATCGAACAGACATAATTATTAAAGACAGGGAAGAAATTACTTGTAGACTAACAGATGTGTTTTCACAGATAAAGATATATTTGTAAAGGAATTTGACAAATTAAGTAAATATAAGGACCCGCATATTGAAATATAACAGACGTGGCATGTTAAAGCGAGAACTGCTCCTGTTTTTGTGAGTGCCCTAGGTATGAGAAGAAAGGGATGTCAGACACATTTAAATGATATCCCAGGATAACCATGTCTCAAAGAAATCCAAGACATTGTGCTGACAAGTACTGCCCTCATCCTTGGAAAAACTTTATCCATTTAAACGTCTGTGTTGTATTACCTGAAGTTATTTCGCTATTGCCTCTGCCACTTCCCCTTCCCAAGCTTTCATTCAAACTGTAACTTCTCTTATCCTTCACTAACCCCCGTGACACTGGATGTGCAAAAGCTGTAAAACAACTAAAATCCAATCTAAAACTGGAACAGCAATGGATCATGATAAAACGATGCCAAGAAAAGTCCCATCGTGGAAAATATTGGGTTACGCTCAACTGAAAAGAAATAGACAAACCCGTCGTCGTTTTTTCCATCATCCACATCCTTGTTGTCATTTATGTCGTCGTCCTTACCACCATCCTCATCATTACTGGAATCTATTTCCTCATCGTTGCCAGCATCCTCATCATTATTTTCATTGACGTCATCATCGTTGCCCTCATCTTCTTCCTCGTCAACTCCTGGAGTCTACCTTTCCGAGTGTCACTTGAACATAAAATGACTGGCCTCGTGCTAAACTTTATAACCATTCTTTCTGAATGAAGTAATTACATTTCAGCGAAATAATTACTGATGCAAATTTGCCTGACGAATTAAACTGCGTCTAGGTTTGTATCGCCTCTCTGTAGCTACTACTGTTTTGCCTCGCCATGCACAAGAGTAGAGGGAAGTTTTTCACAATACACATACGAAAATAAATTACAAAATAACTCGTGACATCTCGCTACCAAAATCACCAGGAAAACGATTCTTAACTTACCTGGTCACCTATCAATTACCGTTCCAACACACTTTTAAAACAAATTAAAAAAAAAACGAAAGGGACTGAGTTGAATGAAAAATCTAAAATCAAGGTTTTCATATAATTGGACAACGCAGTTGTCAGTATCGTAACGGTTGGCTGTGAAGATATATTTCGTAAAATAATTATAGATGCTTCTAAAAGACATCTCTATCTCGAGATAAAATATAAAAAGTACAACCACGATTACGGACTGGAAATAATGAACCTCATAAAAACCAGAGTTAACCCCAAACACAATACACCAAAACTACATACAACTGAAATACAACGCAGCATCAAACAAAGAAAGAAATAAGAGAGAAAATAACGGTAGAAAAAGAGAAAGTATCTAATATAAACCATAAAACTGGCAGTAAAACGTTATATATTGTAATTAGCAGCATAACAACAACAACAACATCAACAACCACTCGAACTTCCATGTCATAGTAGCTGATTCAGTTGATATAAATGTACTGAAACATCATGAAAACTCCGTTATCGAAAATTTCTGGTAAACCAGCCACAAAACCGATCACAATGACAGGAGTAAATATGAAAAATATACACATATTTAGATCACGGTTTCAATCTCTTTTATCAGACATATAAAAAGGTTTATGAATATCTAAAATTCTCAAAGGTTTCAGTTTAAGATGTTTAGATCCGAAACATGCATGTTTAAATACATTGGGATTGAATCACTGTCAGATACTTAGGCCAGGAATCAATGTACTCATAAATTTACATCTAGTCGTAGCGACACATTTAATTTCTCAGTATCTGGAATCAATCGTCAGATCCATCTTAAACAATCAGACTAGTGGACAATCACTTGTCACGCTCTTATTGACTCCACATTCCCTCAACCAATGGAGCCATCACTAAGATCTGCGGACGGAAGTAGACTGGACAATTGGAGAATGTGAAACTTATCGCGCTACACTTATACGATCTCTAACTTTAAGTAGCCATAGGCAGAATCACAGAGCATACGGAGATAGAGTGGACGGCATTGAAGTATGTACAATACATCTAACCCGTCACACTTTCTGTCTCATAAGATCCGTGAATGTGTGTTAGTATAGTCCTCAGCTAGTTGTAAACATAGGATAATTGAGAAGATGAAAGTGTAGGCCTTATGTTGCTGTCAGCCTCACAACCTGCATGGCATGGAAATGTCCATCCTGGGTTGTCCCGAGTCTACTCAACCAAACAAATACATTTTTGGAACAACCAACAAGTGACCCTCTACAAGTTTGTTCAGGCTGACTGCAGCCAAAATCTCCTTTACACGCTGCTTGTATTTAAATAGCAATGACTCTTTAAATAATTTATGTTCCACTGCCTGAAAAATAAAGTAGGTTGGTCACGGTCAGAAAGTCTTTGAACATATGTATGCTCTATCAGGTTTGACCTGGGTTTTAAACAACAAGAACAACAACTAGAGAACTTAAAGACTACCCAAAAGTTAGTGAATTGATACATTCGCTTGAAAGGTGGGCGTAATGTCTTGGCCTATTTATTTCGACTGTCTGCGCTCTTAATTCAATTCACAGTGAGGTCACTTTCACATTTCATCCTTTTAGGTGACGATGAAGAAGAAGAAATCCTTAGCGATGAATTGGTAGAACTATAAGAGGGTCGGCCTTGTAGTATCTGTTCCAGTTCTTCTTGATCAGATGCGAAATCCTGCAAGCCTCTCAACACACAACGATGGGGCGGAGAGAGGAGGCTTGCATGTGAAAATAAATACCAGACTTCTTCAAAAATTATTGTTCAGATTTTGGCATACACATGCAAAAGCATGGTGAGCCTCGATCTATTTTTCTGCCATCCAGCTTGAAATAATCTAAATGAAGATATTTTTGCCATGAACATATCGATGTATACCTCTAATGAATATGAACTCCGTATGGGATTAGAGAGTACCATGGCTGAGTGATTAGAAGTCGCTGGTCACAACTATGTGGTTTCAGGCTGGATCCAACTCCGCAACAATTTGCTAGATTATGTGCATTTATCATTGCCTCATCAGGGCCACCGGGAGAAATTTGTGAAGGTCGAACTCGAGTGCTTTCTATCTAAAACCTGCAACAGTTTTAATAAATTTTATACGTGATGTAAGCTTTCCGCCTCTTTAGAGATGAATCGAGCTGGCAGTGAATGAATCGGCTTTGAATCGCTATGCTTCGGAACAGTATATCAGCTGAATTTCTTTCTGATTGAGACTAGATATTGTCGAAATAATACTGTTCCTGTGTTTATATATTTCATTGGTGTTTCTGTTATTATTCAGACTTTCGTTCTGTAGAACAGGATTATGTCAATACAATTCCAGTAGAATACAATTTAAATCCTATCTTTGACGGAAAAATTGCAAATAGACTGGAGTAAAATTGTGTAATGCTATCAATATTAATTGAGAGAGAGAGAGAGTGTGAGAATGAGAGAGGAGAGAGACAAAGGAAGAAAGGGAGGGAAAAGAAATACAAAGAGTCAACATTTATGTTTCGTGAAGTGGAAGAATAAGAAATGTGTGATATTCATTTCATGAAGTTTTGTCTAAAAGTAGTTGTAGAGTCAAACAAGTCATTTAAAATAGGAAGAGAATGGGAAAGAGGTGTGAAAGGATGGAATAGAATGAAAGGAAGGATAGAAAGCGGAGGGATGTGTGAGGAGAGCTCGTAAGGATAGGGATGTAATGGGGATGTAGGTAAGTGCAATAGTGAAAGAAATATAAACAGGATAAGAGGAAAGAAAATGGTAAGGAGGTAGAATATCGTTAGTAGAGAGAGAGAGAGAGAGAGAGAGAGAGAGAGAGAGAGAGAGAGAAAGAGAGAGAGAGAGGAAAGAGAGAGAGAGAGAGAGAGAGAGAGAGAGAGAGAGGATAGAGAGAGAGAGAGGATAGAGAGAGAGAGAGAGAGAGGCTGAAAAGATAGAGGAAAATCGAAAGTGATATACTGTAATATAAAGAGAGCAGAGTTAGAAGATAAAGGAAGATAGATAGATAGATAGATAGATAGATAGAGAGAGAGAGAGAGTGAGAGAGAGAGAGAGAGAGAGAGAGAGAGAGAGAGAGAGAGAGAGAGAGAGAGAGAGAGAGAGAGAGAATCAAAGATAACAAAGAGAGAGAGAGAGAGAAAAGAGAGAAAGAAAGAATGAAAGGCAGACAGAAAGAGCGAAAAGAAATAGAAAGAAGCACCATTAACGTTTCGTTATCTCCAAGAATAAGAAATGTTTGATAAGAATTTCATAAAATAGAGACATGATTTGAAAACTATTATGGAAACTGACAGAGTAACTTTATCACGTTCACACCTTCAGTTTATATATTCTTTTGGCCGTTTCTCCTGACAACATTAAACAATAACAACATTTGAGAAGAGAGATTTCTTTTTATTGTTGTAAGTGTATCACTGCAGGTGTCTGAACGTAAAGTGAGAGTCAAGTGAGAAGAAGAAGAAAAAAAGACGTAAGAATAATTGTAAATAACAGGATACTAAGTTAAAAACAGGGGGTAAAATGAATGTGTATAGATGTAGATGTACACACACACACAAACACACACACACATACATACACACGCACACACACACACACTTACTCATACACATATTCTTATATGTAAATTTGTACGTATGCATATCTCAACGTATACGCAGGCACACAGATATATATATACATACGTGTATATTTTTCTGCGAATGAAATACATATACATTCATATCCATATGGACATATACGTATGCATACACACATACATTAATATATATGTTTGTATATAGAAATACATAAATGTATATGCACATATATATGCATGTATGTGCGTGTATATATATATATATATATATATATATATATATATATACATATACATACATATATATGTATACCTATATGTATATATATATATATATATATATATATACATACGTATATATGTATGTATATATGTATATATACATATATATATATATGTATATATATATATATGTATATACATACATACATGCACAAGTACATTTATAAATACATAAATATTAATGTATATAAATATATGTGTATATATAAGAAAAATAAGTATTTCTCCATCTACGTATATGTATTCGCATATATATATATATATATATATATATATATATAT
>NC_068986.1:110220587-110222508 GCF_001194135.2 Octopus bimaculoides
ATATATATGTATGTATGTATGTATGTATGTATGTATGTATGTATGTATGTATGTATGCGTGTATGTATGCATATATATATATATTTGTATATATATATATATATATATAATTATTTATGGTCACTTTAATGGATCTAAGAGACGGCGATACTCTACCATTTAACCCCAGGTAGACATCTCCTCCAGCTAGTTTATTCAGCACTCTTCTCGTACTCAAAATTTCAGGCAGTAAGAGACTACTCCTGCTATCCTAGCTCTTAGACCACTAGACCATTTGCTTTGAGTCTGCATTGGCTCTCTTCGGTAGTGGATACTCGTTCGCCAGGTATGGTAGCATTTTAACCTCGCTTGCAATTTATAGAATATACAGTGTTGTACAATCACTGATTTTGTAACTCGGATAACAAACTAAAAATTCTACATTACGACAATTAGAAACAGAGAAATAGAATCTGAAAATGGTTATTTTTGAATTCAACTATTGATGACGTCACTGGGTAACTAAAGAAAAAATGGGAACATAAGAATTCTACGTTATGATTATTAGAAACAAAGGTTTTACCTCACAACAATTAGTTATCTATTTATTAAATGTATTAAACCTTTTAGTATAATTAACCTTATATAATGTATCAAAATCTACTATACTTAAGATTTGAAATTCTTGAATGTCTTTCGAAATTTATGGCAACATTTTATTGTAAACTTTGCATTGAACTTAAATGAAAAGTAATTATATAATCAATTCTTTCAAGGCAAAGATCACATGTAGAATTGCCAGTATTGTTCGATGGTGCATAACTAATAATGCATCACTTTAAATCATATTTCATGTTCCTATGTTTTAAATCGCAAATGCATTTACTAAGATTCGTAGAATAACTTTTTCTTTTATACTTCAATGAATAGAAATGATTATGAAATCTAGATTTATAAATTGTAAGAGATGAATCAGTGTGATAATACTTACAGTCTCCTGTCATTACTTTACACTGAGAAGCTATATTTTCCTTGAAGATTCATTTATAAAGGGCATCCTATCTTGTTCTTACAATTAAATAGGCGTCTATTAACTTGTATTTGATATTCATAGATAAACGTATTTTTATTCGGTCTCTCTGAAATAGGCGTTCAGTTGTGATTATTTTTATTACAATTAATATTAAAGGTAGGTGATAACCTGATATCAGAGTAGTAAGTACTTACAGAATAGAGACCTAATTCAGAAAGGTTATCATTAGAGTTAATTTTACTTATGACGAGCTTCTACACAATCTCCATCTACCAAATTCACTCACAAGCTGTGGTTATATGAGAAGACACACAAGACAGGACTGAATTCGAAATCTCCTGGCTGAAAAGCTAGCTTTTAAAGCTGATTGCTTCTATACAAAATCTATTTGTTCATTGATATTTATTGATATTTATTGATATTTATTGACTTTTATTGATATGCATTGACAGTACACAAAAATCTGTTCGATTTTTTTCTTCATTGAACATTACACTACCAGTGCATGCTGCCATAGTTGAAATGAACTATTTCAAATGATGAAATTTCATCCTCCAGTCGAGTATCTTCCTCGGTCTAGAGTACCTTTGCTTAATATTTCGAATTGCTGACGATTACACCGGTTTCATAAATATAGTGCATGGGTCAGAAATTATATTTCCTTAAACCTTTATTTATAGGTGTGTAATTATATATCTACATGTCTGATTTTCTGTCTCTATGTATTTACACAGACGTATGTATGTTTGTATGTCCTTATTCAGCTTTATTTCAAGATTTCTAGCCAAGAGAGAGAAAGGCGGTTTCCGACTTAGATACGAGAACCCTTCACTGGAATTGCAACAACGACAGCACATTTTTGTATATATATACACACATACATACATACATACATACATACATATATAT
>NC_068986.1:110222592-110223776 GCF_001194135.2 Octopus bimaculoides
TATATATATATATATATATATATTCAGCAATATAGTTGCATGTCTAGACAAGCTCATATATACTTAAATGTTTAACTTCTGATACGTTTTACAGATATTTACAGTTCTAGTGATGGTTTGGATCTGTAGTCTTCGAATCAGCTTATGTATGCTTGTATGTATGTATGTATGTATGTATGTATGTATGTATATATGTATGTATGTACTTATGTATGTATGTATTATCTATCTATCTATCTATCTATCTATCTATCTATCTATCTATCTATCTATCTATCTATCTATCTATCCATTTACTTATCTGCCTATCTATTCTGTGGCACATATGAATATACATAGACGTACAAGTATATATACACAGATGGGCAAAAGCGTTCATAGGTTTATAGAATTGTATATATTCATATGCTTGTTCGACTGTCTGCTTCCATTTTTAATGCATTTAAGAATTTTATTGATACATAAACACACACATACACACACACATATACATACATACATACACATATGCATCTTCATGTTTCACTCGAAATCCACACAAATGTTTAACATGTTTTACGATAAACATATACACACTGTACGTAGGTAGCTAAATACATGTATACGTACACTTATATAGTTATATATACGCATACCTTTTCACTGAAACACACTCACAAATGGTATATACACCCCGTATATGTATATACATATGCAGATCTTAAGGTACTAAAACATTTACATACAACCATTGCATACTCACTTTGTCATGCGAAGGGTCTCACGCATATATACATGATCAGACATGGAAAAGTAAAGAATTGCACAGAGATAGGGGGAGAAGGAAAGAGCGAGACAGAGAGAAAGAGCGAGAGAGGAAGAGGGAGAGGGAGGGAGGTCATAGATGTATAAATTTGTGTGCGTTTATACATGTAGACATGTAGATAAACATACACGAAGTTACAACTTCACATATATATAAAAACAGAGACAACAGTCGAGAATACGTCTCATATAAACACACACACACACACAAGCACGCACACACACACAAGCGCGCGCACACAGACGCACATAGCTACACACTGTGCTTTACATCATTATTTTATGTGTATATATATATATATGTATAAATGGGCGGCGTGTGTATGTGTAGGTGTGTGTATGAGGGTGTGTGTGCATATATATATATATATATATATATA
>NC_068986.1:110224025-110224529 GCF_001194135.2 Octopus bimaculoides
CATATGTATGCATAAACACATCGCATGCATATAAAAATATGTATGTATCTCTCTCTCTCTCTCTCTCTCTCTCTCTCTATGTATATATATATATTTATATGTACTACACTTTTGTCTTTTTTCTTTCTTTCACTCTTCAATATTTCCTACAATTTGCCGCTTGCCTGCTTCTCCCATTCCACACAGATAGCTCATTAGTTACTATTACTCCGAAGCTATATTTCAAACATTGGTGGCCACTGAACGCCAATTAGTTCCTGCTGCTATTTCTATGCATTCCAACAGTTGCATTTTGTACATTTTCCCCCTGTTTTTCTGTTATTTAATTCATTTATGTGTTCATTTTTTGTTTCTTTTCTTGTTTATTTTTTTGTTAATTTTTGGCTGAAACAAAAATTATCTAATTTTTCATCGCGTTGATGGTACACTTTAACCACTTCGAGCCGGCGAATTCCTCGCATGTATGTATGTATGTATGTATGTATGTATGTATGTATGTATGTA
>NC_068986.1:110224539-110226457 GCF_001194135.2 Octopus bimaculoides
ACACACACACACACATATATATATATATATATACATGCATATATATATGTCTATATATATATATATGTATATATGTATGTACATATATATATATATCAAATATTTATATAAGGGCATTACTATACAATAATGCCTCACGCTATGAGGGACTCTAAGGTCAGACTAACATAAAAAGCATTATTATTGTATAGTAATGCCCTTATATAAATATAAATATATATTTAGGGAATAAATAATGGATTTTTCCCTTATGAGGTTTTTTCACGCTAACTACTTGGTAAATTCTTGTAAAAGAATTCGTCCTCTTATTGAATTTAAATATATTACCAGAATATATTCAGTGCTGAATTTATTCTGAGAAAAAAGCATATTTACCGAGATGCAATTCGAAATTCCCGCCACTTACATAGGGAAATAGCGATGAACAGTCTTCTATATACTATATTGGATACACGATGTTCGTTTGGTATGTTGATTCTCTGTTTACTGGTATTTTCTTGTCCATATTATACTGACGAGTAGTGGTTGTATAATACTACAATAACTACGAAATCATGATCTATAATTTTGTCTGTTTTTAAGGGGTTGGCTTTGGCGTGAGGTATTATTGTATAGTAATGCCCTTATATAAATATAAATATATATTTCGGGAATAAATGATGGATTTTTTCCCTTATGAGGTTTTTTCACGCTAGCTACTTGCTAAATTCTTGTAAAAGAATTCGTCCTATTATTGAATTTATATATATCAAATACATTTGTGATTACATACATACATTCATACATACATATATACATACACATACATATATATTTATGTGTGTAAGTATTTGTCTGTGTGTCTAAGCGCATTGTTTGTAGATTCACACCTAGTGTTCACAGCCGCCAAAATACAAACAGGATCAAATTCAGACATCCTTCTTGCACATAACTATGCTTTTATATCCCATTTTTCGGAAAGAAAATATGCTTTCACTGTAGCAACCGATTCTTCACATACTCATATTATTTTAAATCTGTAGACATGGTACGAATAATTTTCGAAACAATATTTCCAGATAACTGTAAGCATTCTCACTAATTTGAATAAAGATTTTCTTGAAGACGTTACGAATATGATTTTGGTATTTGTTATTAAGTGATATCATAAACTGAAATCGTGAAAATGATATCATTACATATTCTAAGGCATTAGAGAATATATAGAATGTTATGAGAAAAATTGAAAGGAAGCTTGAAGGTGTAAAACGTCATTTGTTATAAACGATGTCAGTTCTTCTGATCGAAAATACTGGAAATAACATATTTCCCCTAAATTCAGTGAGAATTACGAACCGTTAGCATATGGCTGCGGAAACGTATTGTGGAGGAAACAAACCGAAAACCGTTTATCAAAACAAAATAATATGAATAAAAAGGAGTAAATTAAAACAAGAAATAGAAACTAAAACCTGAGGAAAAACGGAGAAAGTAATATAAAGAAAATATGGGGGAAAAGCCACGTCTTCATGGTCAATATTCTAGAAAGCACAACATAGAGGAAGTGAAGGGAAATGAAAACCGGTTCCAAATGTAACTGCATTAAAAAAGAATCCTTTAATTCCATACAAAACTATTCTTTAACTCACATTAAATCGGTTTGTATTTCGTGAGCGATACAATTGCTCAAATATTCTCAGCTGGTGTTTAATGACTTCCTATTGACAGATTGTTACTAAGTTGACGAGGGAGTGTGTCAGTAACAGGGTCGTTGTTGTGCAACGAAAATGTTGAAATAATGTTAGTAAAATTCTCAGATTTCAGTGTTATTGAATAGCTCATTCACGATGTAATTGTTTCCTTTGTCCTGGTACAGAGTAAATATAGACATAGGATATATATGTATGCATGATACATAACATATATATATATATATATA
>NC_068986.1:110226991-110233817 GCF_001194135.2 Octopus bimaculoides
TATATATATATATATATTTGATTTAAGGCTGCCATTGGTTTCATGTTAAGAAAACGTACCTTAACACCTTAACACATTTTCACGCTGATCAGATGGAGAAATAGTGTTCATCTCCATTTTCCTTCAGTGAATATAGCGACGGGTGAAGGAACAACTTACAGAAAATGGAACAGCGAGTAAAGTATGTTTGCACCAACGGTTGCACACTTTGAGATACGCACATATATCTACAAATCTGTCTACACACACACACACACATGCACACACGTCACACACGCACGCTGCATCTGTAATAGAGTGTGCTGCATCTGTAATAGAGTGGACGAAACCACTGCACATATCACGAACTAACGCCCTAGACTTGCCCCAAACCACAGCAAGTTATGGTGGAACGATAAGGTAGAGAAAGTGCTATATGGGAAACTGTGCGAAAAGTGGGGGCTAGAGAAAGGCAAGACGTGGTATGAGAACAAACCACAGAGAGTGGCGAAGTCGGAGATTAGCAAACTCCTCTGGGACTTCCTAATCCAAACAGATTAGGTGCTAGAACATAACAAACCGGACGTGGTGGTGGTGGACAAGGTGCACCACATATGATATTTCATGCCTCTTTGAACCACGAATAGTCAAGAAGGAAGGTTAAAAGATACATAAATACAACCCCTTTAAGTACGAAATAACCCGGAAATGGAAATGGGCTTCTTATATATGTGTCAAGTTGATGGCATGCGCTACTCTCACACTCAATTATCAATGGAAGTCAATGGATCTGTTTGAAATTACTGAACAGAGATTATGTGACCAAGCGAGAGCAATAGGAAAGAATGGATGGTTAACAGAATTGGAGCTAGAAGCTATTAAAAGAAGGGTATCGGATGATACTGAGGATGCGAGAAACATAAGCTGTTTTGTGGAAGAGATGCACAATTGTTCACAAGAATATAATACCGTGAATTGCGAAAGAATTGAGATCAGTGACTTCTCAAACAATGAAGGTCGATTGATAATAGACAGGATTTCGGATCTATTAAATATAGAAGGGACGGAATTTTAAGAAGGCTAAGCAACGGAGACTAAAGCAACCTAAAGTGAGAACTGTTCCTGTTATTGTGGGTGTCCTAGGTATGATTAAAAAGAGATGTGAGAAACATCTAGATAAAATCCCAGGAGACCCATGTCTCAGAGAAATTTAAAAGATTATGCTCACAAGTGCTGCTCTCATCCTTAGAAAAAAATCTGTCAATTTAGATGTCTGTGTTGCAGCAGACGGAGGTATTTCGCTGCTGCTGCTGCTGCCACTAACCTCTCCAAGCTTTCAGTGATTCTGTAACATCTCTTATCATTCACTCGCCCTAAGATGCTAGATGTGGCCTGGCAAATGATTATAAGAAACGTGCAGATTAACAACAACAACAACAACAACAACAGCAGCAACAACAACAGCAATAATAATAATAATAATAATAATAATAATAATAATAATAATAATAATAATAATAATAATAATAGTCCACAAGGAATATAAGAGACGCCACGACAATATAACAAGGCTTTGGACACTTTGCAAAAAGTATGGGATTGACAGAGGAAAAAATTGGTACGACACAAACCTGAAGGCATCGTCGAAAATAGAAATCCAAGGATCCTATGGGACCATGAGATAGAGAATAGGAAGCCAGACATTGTCTTAATTGAGAAAGAAAGCAAACGATGCTGGATCATAGACATAGCATGCCCAACTATATACAAGGTATGCGGTAAGGAAGAAGGAAACGTCGAGAGATATGACAGATTAGCTTGGGAAGTTAAGCAGTTGTGGTCGATGAAAAAGTTAGCAGTAGTACCAACAATTGTCGGAGCCCTGGGAACAGTGAGCAAAAATTTCCAGAAGTAAGGGGAACAAATAGGGGCTGCAATAAGGTTAGAGCTCTTGCTGAAAACAGCACTGTTTGGAACCGCTCGAATACTCTGGAAGGTGCTCGAAAAATAAGGGCTATTACCTTAGTTTACTGGTAGTGAACAGCTGACACCGTAGTACATCTCCAGCGTCAGAAGCTTTGCAAAGGCAATGATGATGATGATGATGATGATGATGATGATGATAATAATAATAATAATAATAATAATAATAATAATAATAATAATAATAATAATAAACAATGAGCTAGATAATAACTTTCTCTCTCAGTTAACGCCTCAGGGTTGTTCTCGTACTATTTGTCAGAAGTTTTGATTTTAATAAATCCGACATATTAACCAGTGTTCTTTCATGTCTTGATTTATACTGTACATGCGCTAAAACTCTAGATACAGAGGTTAGGTGGTCCACTATTTCAATCGCATCGTTTCAGTAACTGCACTTTAAGTCTATTTCATTTTTCATCACCCAGGCTTTGTAATTCTTTGTCAATAATCTCTGATCTTGAGCAGCCAAGATGAAGCCTTCGCTCTCTGCCATTCGTCATTAAATCGGTGAGTTGGCAGAATCGATCGAACACCGGACAAAATGTTTAACAGCATTTCTTTCAGATGTAAAGATGACTGTACTCTTCTTCATTTCGGTGTCAATAAATTATGCTTCATTATTGGGGTCGATGCAATCAACTTCCCCCTCCTCTCGAAATTGTTGGCTTTAGGCCAACAATCAGAGAGAATTATTATTGTCGTAATTAAGATTTTTTTGTGCTTATGGCCATGTGAACACAATAGCAACCTAGACAGTGTGTCTTCCAATATGACCTTCATAAATTCTACAAGATAACATGGAATGTACTGAAGTAGACACAAGCAAGCACAATGGAAGGGAATCGCCGCATCTTTCATTCGATTCACTGGACAGATCCCAAGACAAATTTCTTCACACCTGATTAGAATAACAACAGCAAAAAAGGAAAAGAAGAAAAAAACAAACAAACGAACCAAAAATATCATTTAAAATATCACCCGAAAAATCACTGGAAACTAACAATTCGATAAATCGCCTGAAGTGTCTGAATTTTTTTCATCCAAAACGTTCCACTGGCTCAAATATATTTGGGGTTTATTTGATCTGTAACACGGCCATTTGTTTACATATTAGGTAAACATCATTTCGTAGCGTCCCCTGTGCAGTAATATATTCATTTCAAGATAATTATGCATTCATCAGTATTACATGCTAAGCGGAACAACTAGGAAAGAGTGAAAATGTTCGCTTCCTCATGAGAAATCAGAAGAAATTATCCACAAATAGAATCAGCGTTCTGTGACTAAAGCTTTGTGGAATTGTGGCCTCGTATTAATGTAATCTCTAAATATGCACAATACGAGTTGCCGATTGGGCGATTAGTTAGAACTTGGGACAAATGGTTTTACAGTATTTGACAGAAGTATTTTATGGTCTAAGTTCAGATACATTGGAAGCAGATTTAATTTAATTTTGCACCTTCCAGACTTTACAAACAAGCTCGATTGTCGATTCAGTCGATATCACTTTTCATTCCATTTGAATATTTTTACTGTAAAGGAAAACTTTCAATATATATATATTAAGGAACTCCTCTAGCAAATCCCTTAGATAAAAAATGAATATTAATACTAATGAAATACTAATTGAAGAAAATCAACTGGTGGGTTGTATTTCTGCTAATATCATTGAGAATCCTTTCTGCTAAAGGCGCAATACCTGAAATCTTGGGGTGAGGGCAAATTGAATATATCGGCTCAAAGTACGAAAGTGAAGGGATGAAACCCAAGTGTCAAACTCGGAGGAATTTGAATCCACATCATAAAGTTCCGCTGAACATAAAGTCAGGCGTTCTAACGATTTTGTTGCTCTATTGATAATGTCAAGTGTTGGCGATAACAGTCGAACAGAGGGCGACGCACAAGCTAAATTATTAACGGGTTGGCCAGCAGAATTAATATAAAATGATAATGGTGGTCTAGGTGTTGGAAAGACGCTTGGCAAAAAATAAAAACAAAAGTGAAGGAGGGAGAATAATAATAATAATAATGATAATAACAACAACAACAACAACAACATGAAGTTCTAACTTGTTGCCTCTTGAGGTCTCTGAGTGAGACTTGTAGCCAACTTGTACAAATGCAAAGCAAAGATCAAGCATAAGATAATGATAATAATAATAGTGCATGGGTTTCCCAAAGAAATAAAGATGAAATTCGGCTTAGAAAATTCCAGCAAAACACCTTTGTAAGAAACCAAATTATGAGTAACAGTATTACACTAGATAAAGCAAAAGAAATAAAAAAATTAGATCAAAGGCAGACATACAAATACGTTGAAATCAATAGACTAAATGCGGTACAACACACACAAATGAAAGAGAAGACAAAAAAGGAATACTATAGACAACTTAGATTAGTACTTAAAATAGAGCTCAATGCGAAAAACAAGATAATAATTATCAACACTCTAGCCGTCCCAGTTATAAGTGACAGCTACAGTAGGCTTAAGTGGACTCTATGAGCTAAGGAAACTAGACAAGTAAACAAGAAAAATAATGACAGAATTTAAGATGCACCACCCAATATCTGACGTAGAAATATATACAACGAACTGAAGGTGGTAGAGGCCTTACACAGCTAGAAATCTATTATAAAATAACCACAATAGGGTTAGAAAAATCTCTCTCTCTCTCTCTCTCTCTCTCTCTCTCTCTCTCTCTCTGTATATATATATATATATATATATATATATATATATATATTTGTGTGTGTGTGTGTGTGTGTGTGTGTGTGTTTGTGGTATATGTATATATATATATATATGTGTGTGTATGTGTTTGTGGTATATGTATACCAGATAACATTGAAAGTCAAAGGTTTTGGAGTGACATCTGGAGCAAAGACAAGGAACACAAAAAGGATGCTGAATGGTTGCAAGAATTGAAACAAACATTAGTCTGTCCAAAACAGGCAGAACTAGTCATTTCAGTTAAGGAAGTGAAGAAAATCACCAAAAAAAGGGGGAAAAAAATGAGGAACTGGAAGGCCCTGGGACCAGATGGAGTTCAAGGCCACTGGATCAAGAGATTTGGTGAACGTCATGCACGAACAGCTGCACAACTCAACACCTTGTTAAATGCCCACCAAGTAACACCAAAGTTGTTGACATTGGGTCGGACAGTGTGTGCTCGAAAAACATCGAAAAAGGCAATACGGTAGACAATTACAGGCTGATATCCTGTTTGCCACTCACGAGGAAGTTATTGGCTGGAATACTCGCAGAGTCAATGTGCGAACATCTGGAAAAAATGGAGTCCTGCCACATGAGCAGAAGGGCTGCAAGCGTAAGTGCAGTGGAACCAAGGATCAACTCCTGATAGACAAAACTATACTTAGAGACTGCAAGAGGAGGAAAAGTAAGTTAGCCACGTCATGGATCGACTATCGTAAGGCGTACGATATGATCCCACATTCTTGGATTATGGAGTGTATGAACCTATTTGGTATTGCATCGAATGTTGAGCGATTGCTCTGGCAAAGTATGGCAAATTGGAGGACGGATTTGACAGCATACGGAAGTTTAGGGACAGTTGAAATTATAAAGGAAGAATGCTCAAAGACGCCATCGAAGTAAAAAAAAAAAACAACAAAAAAACAACGCTAAAGTACAATGTTAACGTATTTGAGGGAGTGAGGTTTTGGTTTTGTGTGAGGTTTTGTTAATGGTGATACTTGCTTAATGTGAAATCTTCTCTTTTCTTCAAGTTGCAACTGAAAATCATAACCAAGCGTTCCTCTTATCGGTGTTGTTTAGCCCTGGGTGGCCATGGTGGAAAACAGTTGTGATCAAAAACATTTAAAACACAAAGATTTTATCTATTTTTTTATAAACATAATGTATCTATTGCTAGGTTATCCCATTTGTCCTTCATTTATTGAGAGAGTATGCTGTTTTCAAGCAGATTTGACTGGTATTTCTAGCCTATCGATCGATCGACCGTCACCCTGCTCCTCATCCTTCTCCTCTTCCTCACCAAACCCTGTCATCGCGGCAAAGATCACCGTCATCAGCGCCGGTACCACCGTTTCCATTGTTTTACTTTTTCCTCCCCCTCCTCTTCTATCTCCCCAGCCTCCTTTCTCCTCCTTTCCGCTCCTTTTCCACCTCTTCCATATCTTCCACCACCTCCTCTTCCTCATCGTCACCGCCGTCATCATGATGATGAATCGTCGTCGTTGTCGTCAACAATCATCACTGCCACTACCACCACTACTACTACTACCCACCACCACCACCACCACCACCACCACCATCGTCATCATCATCATCATCATTGACATCATCATTGACACCATCGTCCCCACCGCGAAAATCGCCATCATCAATGGCCATGAATTCGTCTGCTCACTTTCAAGTGTGTTATTTTCACTTTAATTAATTAATTACAAACTGTCCGAATCTCTATAAATTAGTCTATTTTTATGCTAATGATGTTCGAATAGTCATTATTATGCAATCATTATCCATTCATGGTTCATATAAAAATTCACATACACGCATTCGTAGAAAAGATCGTTGTGTTTGTGTGTGTGTTGATACAATGTACTGTGCATGCGTGCGTGTGTGTGTGTGTGTGTGTGTGTGTGCATGCGTGTGCGTGTGTGTGCTTGTGTGTGTATCTATGTGAATATGTAATCACTCCTAGAATGCCTTGTTTTCTCTATATGTATGTCTTGGTTGATGTTGGCAAGTTGTACAAACGAACTCTTATATATACATATAAGTGCACACACACACACACATACACATACACACACATATATATGCATATACAAAGATTCTAATTTACACCCACACAACGAAATACTCATAACATAT
>NC_068986.1:110234115-110240244 GCF_001194135.2 Octopus bimaculoides
ATATATATATATATATATATATATATATATACATTCACTCATACATAAAATTATTCATGTATGCATATATATATATATATATACAAATATATAGTTATGTGTATAAGTATGTATGTGTGTGTTTGTATGTATGTATATATGAATGAATGTACAGCAGCATACATACGCACAACCTACCTCACATCGAATGCGTTCGTGTTTGTATATATACGACCTCGTTGCTAGGCGTTAATTAGTTTCACGTTGGTCTGTTTCGCAATATTCCTTCTGTATTGCTTTGTGCGTGTAATATTCGAGTATTTGCGTGTCTATGCGTTAATGTGTATGTGAAATTTGTACGTGTATATGTGTATGTGTTTACATGTGAGTCTGTGTGTTTATATTGTATAAGTGTGTCTGTGTATATGTTTATTTGCGCGCGCGTGTGTGTATGTGTGTGTATGCTTGTACATGTATGTGTATGTGAAGTGTGTGTATATATATATATGTATATATATATATATATGTGCATATGTTTGTAGAAAGAGAGGGAGAGAATGGGAGATGGAAGAGTGGCGGTTGTGATCGTATATAGGTAGGGGAAGGGGTTAAATTAATAATTAAAATAATTATTTTTACGTTTCAAGTTGCTCCGTCTTGTCTTGTACGGAGTGAGGTAAAACAATGAAGCCGCCTTATCTCGGCTAAAGTAGGCTCGCCAGATGTTTGATGTCATATTCCGACCACTCAACGGAAGCGCTTCGTTCTTAACAAGTTCTGTCTAGCTGTAAAAAGAAATACCCGAAACAATAGCAAGTCACGATAAGAGAATGGTAGAAAAGTGTAATTCAATCAAAGCTTAATTTGTAGATTCTATTTATTTTAGTATGTATTGTTACGTTGTTAGGTCTAACGAAATCAATATCCTGCAGACAAATAGACCGATATCGATCTGTTTGTTTCTATGTTCTGCTCCCTCTCTTCGTTCGCTGTTCCATATGCCTGCTGCCCACCCCTATCTTCTTTAACACTGAGAGAGAGAGAGAGAAAGAAAGCGAGACTTCTGTTATAATTGTGCCCTCTCAACGTGTTGTTTGGACATTACATATGTACACACACACACACACACACACACACACACACTCATATATATATACACTCATGCAAACACACACACACACACACACACACACACACACACACACACACACACACACACGTGTATGTGCGTGTTACTGATAATATGGAAGCCTCAAAGTACCCATAAATTGACTTTTTGCTTTGTCTAACCTTGTTGAACATATTTTCCCAAAATACATTATATTATCGTTTTGAAGTAGATTAGAGTAAGAGTCGTTCAGATACTACATGAGACAATAATGTAAGTGGTCTACCTTGAGGCTACGTGATCACGAGTTCATATCACAGCAACGCAACTTGTGATCTTGCCCATCCATATAATCTAATCGTCGATAGACAGAAGTCTCCAAGCGGAACCAACACTTCTTGATGACAGATTGTACCTTGAACTTGTAGTACTATGTTTAAATGATACTAATTGATATATCTTGCTGTGTAATAATCTCCACAAAGAACTCCTTGATGTGGACGATCTGCATTACGAGGAATTCTCGTTAGAGAAGAGATTTGAACACTATGTTTTACATTCTGAGTTTTCTGAACTCTTGTTGGCAAATAAAAGTAAATCATTCGCGATCTCCTTTTTTAGAAATAACAGAGTGCACTAAGTATATGATGTTTTTCTAAGGGACATATACATCAGTACTTCTTTGTAGTAAATATCCTGTTGAGGCCTAAGGTTTACTGTAGAGAATAGGGCTACGGGTTACTTTATGGCATATTCATGAACATCTTACATTTTATAGAACTATTCAGAATTAAGTGTTCTTTTTTTCCCCACCATATGGAACAATATAGAATTAATTTATTTGCCGTCAGTCTTGAGTTGAAATAATGCTTTGAAGTAGGTACAAGAAAAGCTAGAACCCCTACCCAAATATCTCAATCAAAATTACCACTATACAATGATGCGTATGGTCATCCCACTATTCAAGGTCTAGCAGTTGAACTTAATATCTTTTCCAAACAATGTTTAATTATTCTGAATCAAAGTTACTCTAAGCTAGCAGTCTCTGTTACTTCTAAGTTACTCCGTTGCTTTTAGAGTTGTCCATCAGCAATCCTCATCATCTATAACACTACTTCACTTTCTACAATGAATATATCTTTCTCATACTTTAAATGATTTTTAATTGATATGCAGTCTTGAAGAAACAGCCTTATATTAAAATACTGGTATGTATACAAACACGGATCAGCGACGAATACCCAAGATGCTTCCAGTATTCACCACTGCTTAACTCGGAAGATTTCTTTATTATTCAAGTTACGGTTTTCGATTTCGTTTCTATCAAATACAGTAACAAATATAAGAATTAGCCATCAATGAAATCTCGCGGTTATTCTACATTATCAACAGCGTATCAAAAGACTATTTAGTTATTTAATTAGATTCTTCATTAGAGCAAAGAAATACTTCAGCCATGGTTAATTGCTAATCCTCAAAGACAAAATATTACTTACATATATGGGACAGTGCTGCATGCACACGTAAATGAGAATAAATTGAAAAGAAAGCCTACAGTATGACTGCTATAAATTTTCAATCACGGACACACAGCAGCAATTGGTTTACAAGCCGTATTTAATGGCATAAAACGCACACATGTTTTTCCCCCTTAAAAAGTCATAAAATCAGCCCGAGTCCCATAAATGGCGTTGGGCCGCATGTATGCTAATTTTGTGCCTGACAATCACTGCTGTAGGCTAATTTTAATCCGGATGAACCCTTGTACTCATACACCACAACCGTCCAAAGCTAATAAAAAATCCTGCCAATTTTGAGAGAAAGAATCCTATCACATGCTAACATTCATGGGCCAAATCGGGAACCGAAATTTTGAACTAGTCTCTTAATGCAAGGACAAAATCTTAAAAACACTTAAACACTTCAAGCGAAAAATCTTTTATAACGGCTAAACTTTTAAATACCTTTCCAACCCCTTTCCTAGTATCATCATCCTCGTATCATCACCTGTTAACATAATGAGGTTACTGCTTTTTGTAGCTGTCAGAGTTCATTTTGACTCTTTGTATATGGTGTGTGATGAGAATTTATGGAAAGGTATCCCATAGAAACTCAACAAACTGTTAAGGATGGAAAAGAAAAGATGTTAAAATATCAAAACGGAAACGGATCCTATAAAATCCAAATGTTCACTGGACAAATTTCTTCAAAAAATCCCGGACCAACCTTCTACACCCGGATATGTTTCTAACAATAATATCTCTTTGCTAGAGAGGGCTATGGTGCCCCATATATGACTAAAAAACTTCACCAGGTGGTACTATTTAGTTAGACATGGCCTGGGCCTATACTGGTCGAAATCTATCAAAGTATACATGTATGTGTGTGTGTGTGTGTGTGTGTGTGTGTGTGTGTGTGTGTTTATTGAACAAATAGGAATAACAGATCCACACAGGTACCCGTTCAAACACTCTAGCAGCATTCAAAGTATGACTGATCACATCGAATGGCAAGAAATTACTTAAGACTATTTAAGTTAAACAATCTTAATGCATTTCACTCTATGGCTAAATCCTGTGTTCGCTTCGTTGGATTGTAACATTTACTGAACCTATATCAGAGGCAATTCAAATAAATAAGGAGAATTATACATCTACACAGTTTTTCTTATTACAGTCATTTATACAGCATCCTTAATTTAAATCTTTGTCCAACATATGTTTTTGCTGTATGTTTTATTCGCAATTTCTTTTTTTCCTAAACATATCCTTATTCGCGGATTACACTTCAGTTCACTTTAAACTTTATTAGAGTGAACACGTTGAATAAAATTGCATGTTTATAACGTAAATGAAATCTAGATGCAGACAAACAGGATGGAAATAAAAACAGCATTTCGTGATATCCACGCAGTAGAAACACATGTCGAACAAAAATTTCAATTGAATATGCTGTATAAATGACTGGAATAATAAAAGCTGTGGACACATAATCATTCTTATTCGTTTGCAGAAGCATCCAGAAATTTTGAAAATATAAAATTTGTGGAGAATTAGAGCTTGGAAGGAACAAACAGCAACAAAATGGGCGCACAGACTAAACAATCGACGAACACAAATATTAAGAGCTGTTAGGCCAAGACGCGTTGTAATGGGTAACGCCCGGGAGAACTTTTGAAAGGATATAGAATAAATAAAAGAGGCGAAAATAGTGGAAGAGAAAATAGTGGAAGAGAAAAATGACGTCCATCTTAGAGGACGACGCGTCCAGAAAAGATAGAGATGAGAGGAATGGCCTGTGGTCATGTGGGAGCGAACGCCACGAAGCCTTGTCCACAGTAAGTGTTAATTATATATATATCTTTTCTTTCTTTTTGTGGAGAGACCAGCACGAACTCTCAAGCTGCAAGCTTGATAATCGCTGTGAAATCTTCTCTTCACATGAAGTCAATGGAAAGTTTGCTAATCCACGAATAAAGAATATATATATATATATATATATATATATATATATGCTATGACATGGAATGCTACGGGTCGATGGTACCATATGATGTTCTCAATGGTTCACAGAGCTCTGTTATCGAAGGCGTCGATCCTCTTTGCCAGTGTCTTCGGCAGGGGCCACGTTTCTGCTCCACAGAGGAGAACGGAAAGGACCGATGCCTTGTAGATGTGGTGATTCGTCTTCTGGGAGTTAAAGAAGTGGTGCCAGAGGGGCTTCCAGTGGGAGTACATGATCCAGCAGCCAGAACACACGTTTAGTTGATCTCCCGGAACAGATCTCCATTGATGATGACTGGGGAGCCCAGGTAGATGAAGGAGTTGACAAACTCCACTAGGTCGAGGCCAATACCTATCCGTCGCATGTGCTGGTACGGCTATTTTCTAGTCTCCTACTACATCATCCTACAAGGGCTTTACTCTCATTCGACGCAGCTGTGGGCTGGAAGAGGTCCCGTGACAGGCTTCACACCAGATGGCTGGACATAATTGAAGATGAACTCCAGAAAGTCGATGTCACCTTGAAGGATGAAGATGGCCTGGCACGGGACCACCAGCGATGGAGAGCACTGGTGGACATGGACATCTCTACGCATGATGATGCTCCTGGCGTCACTAATTTGGAATGACTAAGCTCTGTCAAGCTAGAGCATGATGAAGCATGATTTATTCGCGATTAGAGGCGTTCGTAAACCGAGGTACTACTGTAATAAAGGAATATGAGAAAGAACAGGAGATAAATTACGATTTATTCGTTAACAGACTTGTTCGAAAAACACACTGAAGCATAGGGCAGTAATATATTCATATGCAGTTAAGTATGTGTCCAATCATAGAGCGACCAATAGTTTTGCATCCATTAAGCACTTAGTCCTATGAATGACTCGTCAGACCCTAATGGTAGAGAATACATACCGCTTCACACTGGAGGAAGAAATTCGTTTCGGTCAGTTAATTAGTAAACAAAGAATAAAAGATGTAGGTCGGCGACTATGACCCACAAATAAATATATATATATCAGTACAATTTTGCAATTAGTTTGCATTATTTCTTTAAGTTTGCTGCAACCAGGGAGAGTTTGTATAGTCTAGAAGAAATATATGTACTATTTTGAGGATTTATACCCATATTTCAATTAGTCAATAAATACAGACTTTGTAAAAATGATAATATGCTTAACAGGAGAAAGAGGGCTATAAAGGGAGATAATTGTGTAGAAAAATAAACAAAGATAAGTATTAAAGAAGAATACTGCAACATAATAGAGTTTTAGTGAACATTGTTGAAAAGCGTCTCAAATGAGTCATGCCAAGAAAAAATCGAAGGAAACACTGTACACACACACACACACACACACACACACACACACACAAACACACACACATACACACACACACATACACATAGATAGATACATGGATACACGTACCTACGTTTACACACAGAAAAACATATACATGTGGGTGTGTGAGTGTGTGCGTGTGTGATAGATAAATGGAGAAGAAAATGGAAAGAAATTAAGACGCAGGGAAGGAGAG
>NC_068986.1:110241363-110241999 GCF_001194135.2 Octopus bimaculoides
TATATATATATATATATGTTCTAGGGGATACATCGAAGTCACTGTCAACTAAGGTCAAAAAATTAGATTTGTGTAAATAGAGATGCACACACTTATACATACATACGTGCACATATATATATTTATATAGATATATAAGTATATGTGTAAGTACAATCATACACACTTACTACGCAGGTGAATTCTACTTATATACGTGAATTGTGAGTGCGTGCGCGCACATATATACACATATACGTTTCTATAGAGAGCTACATGAAAATATATACACGCACACAACCTACCAATAGAGTAAGTGAAGCAGAAGAGTGGAAGATTATATGTGAAAACAGTGTTTTGCTGTAAGACTAAAGACTAGGTCATTAGGTAGTCACATAACCGTCATATAAAATAACCACTGGGCTTTTTCAATTCAGCATTTGTGTTTGTATTCTTAATTGAGCGAGGTTATAGGAAAATATATTCGCGGTCAATTAGTTAGTAATTGCCACTAAAACAAACCTCTGTGATAAAACCGCAATACAAGGACCCCCCCACACACACATATATATATACCAATAAAGATGCAAACACATATTGTGCGCTCCCGCGTTTATAAACCGAAGTGTATATATATATATATATATATATATATAT
>NC_068986.1:110242343-110242783 GCF_001194135.2 Octopus bimaculoides
TAATATATATATATATGTATACGCACCGACATTATATGATGGAAGAAATAAATGTCATTGTACAAAGGCTGGGTATAACGGTAATCGTTTTAGCACACTATATATTGGCAAACTATTTGATTGCAGTACATAAAAAAAAAGGAAAGAAAGAAAGGGAAAGACAGCTCGAATGAATGGAGTTTAGACAAGCTATATAAGTTTTATAGCTTTCAGTATAGGTTTCGAATTGGGACAGACACTTTTTAGTTAGTCACATTTGCAGAGCTTAAGTGGTGCACGGATGGTAACAGGATAACGGCGTCTGATAGAGAATCATATAATGTTTCCGATGTTATATACGATATGATTGTGGGAAGCGTGCTTATATGTAGGTTTCTACGTTCATATGTATGTATGTATGTATGTATGTATGTATGTATGTATGTATGTATATGTATATA
>NC_068986.1:110243311-110250673 GCF_001194135.2 Octopus bimaculoides
TATAGCCTCGGGCCGACCAAAGCCTTGTGAGTGGATTTGGTAGATGGAAACTGGAAGAAGTCCGTCGTATATATGTATATATATGTATGTGTTTGTGTGTCTGTGTTTGTCCCGCCCACCCAGCATCGCTTGACAACCGATGCTGGTGTGATCATGTCCCCGTAACTTAGCGGTTCGGCAAAAAGTGACCCGATAGAATAAGTACTAGGCTTACAAAGAATAAGCCCTGGGGTTGATTTGATTCGACTAAAGGCGGTGCTCCAGCATGGCCGCAGTCAAATGACTGAAACAAGTAAAAGAGTAAAAGAGTATATATTACATACATATGAGCGAGTATATAATTTTATGCATGTACGTATATATATAAATGTAAATCTATATTTACGTAGATATGTGCGTTTATGTATGTATGGGATCGACATTTTATGTATGTGTGTCTATGTATGTGAATCAAGAGCGTGGGGCGTAGTAGGTGGTGGTAGCTCCATTTGTGAAAGAAATCGAAAGTCAGACAAACATTCTACTTAAATGTTGTTTAGTTGTAATCGGAAAACAAGTGGTAATAAAAAGATTTCGTCCTTGTCGTACGTCGCTTTTAACAGCTTCCAATATACGTACAGGCATATACAAGCACACACATACATGCATATATATGCATAAAGAAGTATGTATTTATACATATTATGCATATATATAAATATATATATATACATATATATATATTCAAGCACGCACACACATATATGTATGTATATATACACTGAACCATATATATACATGTGCACAGATATATGTATGTACATATATATATATATATATATATATATATATATATATATATATATATATATATATATATATATATATATATATATATACATATATATGTATGTATGTATACATATGCATAAATGTACACGTACACGTCAATACAGACATGCATACACACACGTAATTAAATGCTGTCTTGTGCGATATTGCTTCCGATAAACAGACAAACGGCCTCCCGTTTGACTGGCTTAACGTGATATCATTTGTAAAAATACGTAAATCAAAACAAAACAATATATTATGATATACTTATGTGCCTTAATATATTATGTCTTTCTGCTTATTCTGTAAAACGGTAAATTTTGCATTGATTTCTCTCATTTCTTATTACTACTTTGGTAAGGAAATTTTCATTAGATTAAAAATCGTCGGATGTAAATAATAGGATCTGTTAGCGGGACCTTCGTAATATTAATAAAGAGAAAATACGATGCTTTGTCCAAGGCATTACACTCTCCCAACACAGGTTTTTGCGACTGCATATTTGAACAAAAATAAAAAAAACACGATGCATTCTTCGGTAAAAATTTGAAGACAATTTGTTCTCTGTGACATAGTGCATAAAAAAAAAAAAAAGTAAAATGTGTTTATGTGTGTCTGCACGCACTTGTACGCATGTATTAAAAATAAAATAAAAATACTTCGAGGACTATATCAGGAATAAAAGAATGTAAATATTTACATTTTTATAAAAATATGCTACCAGTTTCAATCTTCTTGAAATAAAACCTAGTCATGCGGCAAGGAAAGAGAACTTAAATTAAACAAAGGAGAATTTAAATTAATCTTTCATGATATCAGTTCTGGGAGTTCACCTGATTTGCTTTAAAAATTGACATGAAGCTCGTAATGGGTTTCCTTCTGATGGCTGCAAGGCCGTAGTAATTAGTAACAGCTTTGGCAAACCATTCTTTGTTCCTTTCTGGAAATGATGTTATTAAGATGTGCCTATTAGGAGTAACAGCAGCAATGGAAGTAACTTTCGGAATAGTGGCTGAATCAGTCTCACTACCAAAATAAGCAGTAGCAGCTTAAGCAGCAGGTATAGTTTTAGTGGTGGCGGAATTGGTAGAAGCCGTAGCTGTAGTGGGAATGTTGCGTTGCTTTACTTCTTTTGTAATAGCACAACTAGTAGAAGCTGTAGTAGAAGCAACAATTACATCAGCAATCTTATTGGTTGTCGCTGTCCTTGCTTTCTTATAGTTGTTTACGTGGGATCGGTGTTTGGCTATAAAATGTGTATGGTTCTGAGGCGTCGCTAATGCGTAATATTTGGTGATTTGTTACTAAGACATGTGGTTATATATTTATAAAGTCCGATTTGTATGTATTCAGTTATGAAAAATGTGTGATTTCTGCAGCGTCATGCGTTGCCTTAAGGAAATGTCAGTTGGGCCAATGTTGTCCATTCCACGTCCTGAGCATATAATTGCATAGATTAGGTTTTCACATACACAAGTGAAGTTCTTTTTTGTCTTGTGAAGAGTTGCCTATTTTCATTATGAAGATTTTTACATGTATGTAAATGTACTTGTAGGGTTCAATAAGTTTTCACGAATCAAAAAACCCTGGTACATCCTGGGTGATAGAGAGGCTATATTTCTTATTATTTATGTAACATACACACTCACACACACACACACACACACACACACACACACACACACACACACACACACACACACACACACACATATATATATATATATATATATATACAAAGAGAGAGAGAGAGAAAGAGAGAGAGAGAGAGAGTGCGTGTGTGTGAGAGAGTGAGTGAGAGAGTGAGTGAGAGAGAGCTTGAGAACCAACTTCAGTAAGAATTTGATGTGCTGGAAATAATACTTATTGCTAATTAGTTTCAAAGGAACCATCTCTAAGGGAAGCGTATCATCCATTGAATCGACCACAGACTTTACGCTACGCTTTTCACTGTTGTCGGCAGAGGAAGAGACTAAATACCTGATCAGAATAACTGTACCGTAATGAAGTTCGCTAAAAGCATTCAAAGGAAAACTAGGCGCTGCCTTATGTCTGTTGATGTTCAGGTAAATTCACCTGGGCGGACCGTGGTACAGTTTCTGTTTACCATTCCACTTACAAGGCTTCGGTTGCACTCAATTCTATAGAAGAATATCACTACCCCTAATTCCGGACAATGGCATTAAGCTCAGTATGACACGGTTGCATAGGTAACTTCTCAATCACATGACCATGTCAGGTGCGTTCAAATCCATTTTGAATCAACTTTGATATTTTTGGTTCCTGGGTCCCTGAAATACATACCAGTAATACCGTAAATGTCTATTGTACCAAATAAGTTCTGTTACTTGAGAACAGTGGCCTAATGCCAATCTCTGACGAAATCATTATATTGGCAAGAAACCAGCAAAAATAAAGAATAGTCTCACATAGTTAATAATATTTCTAAAGCTCACATAAAAGCAGGAATTACAAGTTCCACACCGATACTAACCACACAGGTAGAGGATCAATATAAGAACAATGAACATCCGTCTCCTAATTTCCTGGACACAAATGCAGCATTGATCGTTGATCTATTTAACTGGATATATCTTTACTATTTCGATTGCTATTTTCCAGTTCAATAATTCACAAATTTAACTTACGCATGCTTTTTTTATAAATATATAAATGAGAGAAAGGAGGCGCATTACTCATCAGATCTGTAGCTAGCACTGTCAAACTGGCGAGATTGTTCCCTAAATGTACCGCTTGAAAATATGTAGGATACCAAAGACGTAGTATGACTGACGATTCAAGCTCTAATTTGTTCGTAACAGAGTAGAATATACTAAAGGTAACCAGAAGTTAACTGGTATTGTGGAACGGGCAATGTATTACACATACATTCGTCTCTTAGATTTTATTTATTCAACTGATATTCTCTGATTATTCAGGAGAGTCGTAGAATTTAGCAAGGACTCGGAACAGCAGCATAAGATTGTCTCTTTGCGTGGTATGGAGAGGCTAGATCAAAGATATCTGGCAGAAGACTTCTCCTCACCTCCTCCACTAGAGTTGGACTTATTACAGGAAGTCAAATAAGCTACATATCAAATATAGCGTACTGACGGTAAAATGTAATTTGAAGGAGGTTTGGCTGCTATTACAAGCAACTCGACGGTCTGTTTTGAGGCTCTGTCATTAGTTCTTATTCTATGCCCAAATGAAGAACACAAGATCGTCACAGATGGAATTATTGTCATCATTCGGATTAATCTGGTGCTATATAATGGCAACTAATGCTGGAATAACTCATCCTGACAAGGTGCTCATAATCTACGCTTAAAAATACAACAGGGTCTAACAGGTGAGCAAAATATATTTTCTGTAATGATAAGGGGGGGGGGGAAACATCAGCCCCTCAATCGATTAAATAAACTCGATTCGAATATTTGACAAAAAGTTCGTAAGTACATAAAAATGATTTTGATTAAATAAGCTAGACAATTCTGAAAGGAAAAATACAGTTCACTTGCTGTAATAACACCGGAAATGCTCTTGATGTATACTTGAAATATATGAAAAATATGTTGTATAAACTACAGATATAGTTATTCTGGATATGGATAAGATATCCATACAAGAATAGACGATAAATACATTGGAATTATACGAGAATTAAATTTTACATTAAATATGACCTCTATTTATATTAAAATCGTTTTGATAATATACTGATAATATAGGCAGAATACATTTGAACGATATTTGTATATATTGGGTATATCCTATTGTCGGAATTTTGTTAAAATACACCAGAAATTCTCTAAAAATGTACTGGGTAAATATAAACTTGATATATCTTACAAATAAAGTGGTTATATTCGCGAAACAGATCAGGGTTATACTAGAAATATTACAGAAATAATCTAGAGACATTAGAAGAACACCGGAAGTTGACTAAGAATACCGGGAAAAGAACTTTAGAAATATGGTAAAGCTACGTTCAAACAGGTTAATAGTAATGATGTAAGATCATACCTCGTTATAACAAGCGAAAAGAATACAGGCAAAACGATGAGCTGATGGAAATATTTGTCAGATCTCTTTCAAACTTGCTCATGAGCTTCCGCCATCTTATTTTTCCTTCACTCTCTCTTGGTATATACACAGGCATACATACACACACTTGCATATACATATATGCATATAAAATACGCAGACACACTAACACAAGCGTGCGGGCGCGCACACACACACATATATATTTATATCCATGAACAGGTACATACGTGTACATGTACAGATATAAAATATAGAATAGGAAGGGTTTAGGCCACTGGTGATCTAAACTAATAGGTACACTGTGTGAGTGCTCCAATTGATAAGCCGCTAGGATTCAAGTTTACAACGTGGGTTGTAAGACATCACTTGTTGTTGCTTACTTCGATTCACCATTATAATGATTAGAATAATTGAAGGCGGCGAACCGGCAGAAGCGTTAGCACGCCGGGCGAAATGCTTAACAGTATTTCGTCTGTCTTTATGTTCTGAGTTCATATTCCACCGAGGTTGACTTTACCTTTCATCCTTTCGGGGTCGATAAATTAAGTACCAGTTGCATACTGGGGTCGATCTACTCGATTGGTCCCCTCCCCCAAAATTTCGGGCCTTGTGCCTAGATTAGAAAAGAATAATCAAAATAATTTAAATGATATAAACTTATTTTGCCTTGTATTTGTTTTCCTCTTTTTTTAATTTATATAAAATATCTGCATATGTGTGTGTATAAATATATATATATTTATATATTTACACACATATACACGCACACATATATATATGCACACATATATATTTACATTATCATATACATAAATGGATCTATATATATATTTATATCTACATGTTTATACATATATTAATACGCATATGCGTATGTACACGCATCCACACACATACACAGATACATACATAGAACTATGCACGCGCACATACCCACATACACACACATTCACACACACACACACACACACAATGTACAACAGCAATGGAGAGCTGAAGGTGCTGGATGTCATGTACAACAGAATTCAATTAATGCTTACCATAATCTTGTATAAAATAATGATTAAAATGTTTCATTTTCTTTCCTGAACAACTGTGATTATTCCTGTTGTTGTTGTACTCGATCGTTGTACTTGTACTTTTTTCTTCTTATTATTTACCTTCTGTATTTTTGTATAATTTTGTTTAATAACTTATTTGTTTCTTTCCTGTTGTTTTTTAATCATTTGTCTCGTGGTTATAACTATATTTGAGAAAAAAACTGGCGACAGAGGGAGAAAACTAAAACAAGAGTGGGAATATGAGAAAAAAAAAAGGAGAGGAAAAAAGAAGGGGCAGGAGGGGAATACAGAGAAGAAGAAGTAGAAAAAAGAAGAAAATGAAAAGAAAGGGACGAAGAGGAGTAGGAGGTGGAAGAAGAAACGTAGGAGTCTAGAACGCACGAGAGGAAATGTTGATGATTAAATCAGTCGGTAAATAGATAGAAATAGATAAGAGAAGATTATCTGCGATGATCGAAGTTGCACATCAAAGATTCTTCCATTCTGTCAGCGTCAAAGATTCCTTAGAAACAAATGGTTTATGATTTCTCTTAAGATTTTCAAATTTTCGCTTCCAATTCTACGAAAGGTTAAACTTGTCTTTCAAGCGAAAATGGACGACATAATCTAAGAATCAGTGGAGTAATGGGGACGACCCTATTGAAAACTCTTTCAAAACTGCTGATCTCTGTTACAAGGTCTGAAATTTGTGGGGAGGGGCAAGTCGATTACATCGAACTCTAGAGCTCAACAAGTATATATTTCATCGAGTCCAACATGACGAAGTGCAATGTTGACTTCGGTGGACTTTGAACTTTAAAGACGGACGAAGTGCCGCTAAGCATTTTGTCCAGCATACAAATGCTTCTGTCCGTTCGACACCTTAAAAATTTAAAATTTTGTCAATGGCTGGCAGTTTTAGAGGGGAGGGGAAATGGATTTATCGGCTGCAGTACTTGATAGACAGTGGGGTCGATGTAAGCGCCTTTTTCCTCCTTTCGTTCTCTCGACCAGGACAAGATGAATGGCAAAGTCTACCTCGGCAGAATTTGAACTCACAACGTAAAGACGGACGAAATGCCACTAAGCATTTTGTCTAGCGAGCAAAGGCTTCTGCCACCTCGTCCTTTTGATAATAATAATAATAATAATAATAATAATAATAATAATAATAATAATAATAATAATAATAATAATAATAATAATATATTCACTGACATGACAGAGCTGGGACCTATATACACTGGAAGCTATGCCAACACTATGGAATAACAACAGAAAAAAGATGGTATAAACACACGCCAGAAAAGGTCACAGAAAACGAGAAAGCAACCATACTCTGGGATATGCCAATACACACAGATAGAGAAATTAAGGCAAATAGACCAGATATAGTTGTCAAAGATCATGAAGAAAAAAATGCTTTCTAATTGATGTATCAATACCAGCAGATGACAAC
>NC_068986.1:110256536-110261976 GCF_001194135.2 Octopus bimaculoides
TTATTATTATTATTATTATTATTATTATTATTATTATTATTATTATTATTATTATTATTGTTCAGTAGTTTTATTTTTATAACGTGCTTTCACTTCACTACCGAGCGTAGCTCTGTGTGCCTTGGGTATGATTATTATTATTATTATTATTATTATTATTATTATTATTAATCTAATGCAGTAACTATACTCCGATGCAGTACCAGGGACTGGCTCTCATGGCTTCTGATCTTAACTGATTACAAGTGTTATCATATACATCGTTTTGTCTTAGTATAAAAGATGGGCTACAGCAAATATCCCAGATTTGCTTGTCAGCTGCATAACTTTAACCAGTTGAGCATATCCCTTAGTGGCTGACGATATGTGCATCTCTGCTCACGAGTAGAATTAGTGGTGGAGTATGATAGCCATGTGTCGAGAGGAATTCTTTGGGTTTGGATAATTCACCTTTGGAAAATCAGTGTCTTGTTCAACAGCCTTAAATAACCCTTATTCATTGACTTTTGACCGGCATGGGCTACTCGACTTGCAGAAAATTCTAACTGGGCTTCACCTGCAAGATCATGCCTGATGCACCCTTATGAGACGGGTAGTCATGATGGGTATACCGCTTTTCGTTTAGTTTACCTCGGTGTCAATTTCATAGCTTGCCCTGCTCTCTCACTCAATAGTAATAATGATAATAATGCGGAAATGAAAACCAGTGTGCCAGCTGTTTTTATAGGAGTAATAAAAAAAAAAAGGAACAGAAATATGAGGGTAGGCTGCCGGTGATGCCGGTGATGGCAACTGCTACCACTGAGAAAAACAGTGATCGTGTTAACCGCAGGGTGATATATGACAGACGAATGACCATAAATCAAATAGCCAATGTGAGAGAGCTAAGAATATTCTGCGCAATTAACTTGGTATGACGAAGGTTTCTACTCGGTGGGTGCTACGTCTTCCGACACTTGATCAAAAGTGCAGCAGATCGATCACATCACGGGAAAATTTGACGTTGTCTGAGGTAGATCTAGTTCGTTTCCTAGAACATTTCTTCAATCACGATGAGTGTTGGGTTCATGACTTTGAGCCAGAGACAGAAAGGCAGCCCATACAGTGGAAGCAGCCCTCCCCCCCATTTCCTCGATTGAAGGCTAAAGTCGTTTCGGGTGCAGAGAAGGTGATGGCCTCATTTTCGCTGAGGTAGTTACAGAAGACCAAACGCCTAGGAAAACTAACGAAAGGGGTTGTTTCATCAGGACAATGATCTTGCACAAAAGTCCTTCGTTCTTATGGCGTTCCTATGGCGTTCCTATGGCGTTCCTATGGCGTTCCTATGGCGTTCCTATGGCTTGATCATCGTCGTTATTTTCCTGATTCCGCCCTTTCTGACTATCGCCTTTTCCCTTACACGAAAGAACACTTGGCTGGGAACTAGTATCGCAGTGATGCGCTGACGTCATATCTGTTGTTGTTGATTCTTTTTACCGAACGGATGAAAACGTCTTCACCAATGAGGTACAATCACTGCAACACCGATGGGAAAAGTGCATGGACTGGAAGCGGGTGTGTACTGAAGAATAAATCTCATTTGCCTGTATTCTATGAGAATAGCTTGGTCAGCCTACTAAGTTTTCAGCCGAGCCTCGTATTCATTTTCATGATACCAGGAAAACCGTTCTTCAAAGAAGTACAAAATGACCCGAACCCCTCGTACATTTTACGACTAACATTATCAACTGAAACTCCATAGTTGCATAGCATTTTTATTGAGCACGCCTGTATATACACGCTTTTTTGTCATGTATCCTGTTGTAGTGCTTCTCAACGCGTTATATAATCATCCAGTGTATGAAGGACATCTTATCTGTTATATACCCCCAGGTGTTGGGCAACGCCACGAGAATGTGTAATTACAGTAGTTATTAAGGAAATATTTGTCATAAGAACAAGAGCATTAACACCTCCACCAACAACAATAACCCTTCCTGACCAATGGAGGTCTGTGGGTTGTTTACGCATGTAAATATATAACTAAGGCACGCTTCACTATAATTTCAATCTCTGAAGGTTTACTCTTCGTCATTCTATCATCTCCAGGTTATGGCTCTAAACACCGTAGCTTTGGCTCATCGCATTGGACTCTAGCCCGGTATCGAATGATTCAGAAACGATCTAATTACACTGCATTGCTGTAAACTACAAAGCCTGATCTGATAAACAATATAAGAATATATAAAAAAGAAAACGTTTCTATACAAAAGTACAGAGAAATTTACAGTGGCAATTAGGAAGGCAATTAGGAAGGCAATTAGGAAGAGATCGATAAATGTATGTCACTCGTCATACTGCGTTATATTAAAATCACTTATTTTTCATAGTTTAGTTGTTTTCTCATAAACTCTGGCCACGCTGGGGCACTGCCTTGTAGGCAGGGCATTTAGTCAGACAAATCAACCTCAGTACTTCCATTTTTTTAAAGTTTGCAACTTATTCTATAGGTAATCCTTTGCTGAACTGCTAGGTTATGGTTGCTTAAATCAATACTGGAGGTCAAGACCGACTGACACATACAATCACACACATATGACACAGTTTCAGTTTCACATTGGTCATATTGGGAGTGTAGTAGAAGACACTTTCCAAAGGTGCCATGCAGTGGCAATGAATCCAAAACGTTGCAAAGCGCGCTTCTGAATCACAGCTATTTCGAAGAGTTAATAAACAACTTTGTTTTACTTTCCCTTTTCTTTAAAAGTAACATAAATAACAATTTAAACAACATTGTTGAAAATAGGGGAATTTAGGAAATAGTTTAAAAAAAAAAAGCATGAAATTGTAACCTCAATCGGCTGCAAACCCAAAATATCAATGCTAATACTAACATCCGGTTTATAATCTGAAACGGAGGCAGGCACCGATGTTTTAAATATATTTGACACAAACTGAAGACTTCTTGCAGATGCTAAATCATTAAATCTCTAAATACTATTTTCGGAAAATGTTGCTCTATATTTTAATGAATTCCTCTTCATTCATATTTTTTCTGTCTCCTGGTGATTTTGTAATGTTTATATCACGTCACGACTATAATTAACTCCATTAACTTAGTTAATCGCATTTCGTGATTTCTCTTGAGCCCAAAGCATGCTAAACTCTAGCGCAATATATGTATACATATGTATACTTTTATACACACACACACACACACACACACACACACACACACACACACACACACACACACACACACACACACACATATATATATATATATATATGAAAGTATGCACCAACGTATGTACAGTAATATCAATAGAAATGCATAAGTGCGTGGCGTATGTATGTGTGTGAGTGTGAGTGTGTGTGTACATGTGTGTAAGGGCTCCCTTGGAGTTCGGGTTACTCCGTATTTGTACTTTCAATATGACAGTAATTTGTGGGAGATTTAACTACTGCATTTAGGGAATCGAGAAAACAGCTAAATAATTATCGCTGATTTGACAACAAAATTTTAATTTAAGAAATTGATGTAATGATTTCTGTTAGCGAGTTCAGTTTTGTGTCATTTATTTTTCTCTTAGACATTTGACATATACATACAGCAGACATTTAGGCTGAATGTGTTATATCAATATTAATACAATCGTACCATATAAAGTGATAATTACGTATCACACCATTGAGAATGGAAATTAATTAATTCTATGTACGATTACGTTCCGAGCTTTGCTTTCAAATAACAAAATTAATCCATATGCTCTGTGGAGTGTTATACAATTTCCTTTCTCACACTAATTGTCACATCTTTGCCAGGTGGGTTATTATGGCTATTGGTTGATAAATTAAAGTTTGATGTAAGTGGTTATAAATATATGCGTGGTTTATAGACATGCATGGTTATAAAAGCTACGACATCAAACGAACTAAACATGTTGGAACATTTATAAACGAAAATACGTAATTCCTCGTGTACTTATTCTAATCTCGACATTGTTTTAGAGCTAGACTAGAAACACTTTTACATTTAACTATTATATACGTGCCACAAAATATTCTCATTGTTCTATCAGTTTTCTAAAATCTTTTAAAGGATATAAGCCAGCAGTTAATCTATATATAAGCGGCTTCGCTTAAACAAGTTGAGAAATTTTTAATTATCACAAAGCTAGCCAAAGGTAGTTAGCTGAATATTGAAATCGTTCTAATATCAGAAATGCCTGTTTTCTTTAAGATTTGTAAAATTTAAATTGCTTTAAAACAAAAATACAAAAGTATGCAAATTGATCAGATAATTTTACGGAGAGAGAGTTAAGCCAAATTCAGAAAAAAATGTATTGGTAATGACTTTGTAATTGATTTTGATAAATATATTACTCAGAACTGGTTTATCAGGTTCCGTTTAATTTGTGACTCTGTGATACAGAGGGGCCACGATTTTGACAATGGTAAACTTCATCGTGTCTACATGACAATGCCTGTATATATCACTACCATTAGGTACATCACTCAACCGAGTTTATAGATCTCTTGTAAATTCCCCAATATGCTTGGGGAATATTCAAACTCACATCAAACCATTCACTGTGTTTTGTTATCGCAGCAATTTCTCGCTGTAGACGCAAGGGGTGAAAACACCAAAATCAACTCGGAGTGCCACCTACCCAGACTATGAGAGGCAAGCATTTCGGAGTAGTTGTTCCTTCATCAGTTATAAATACCAGAAAGGGGGCGCTGCGAGCTCATTTCAGTCTATTTACAATATTTGCCTACTGGAAGAAATTTTCTCCAAGACAAAAGAAAATCGATGACTTTCTTACGGTTTCGAATATGACCCAAAGCATATTTTAACTTGTAGTAACCTTACTATCCCCCCTTCTCTCTCTCTCTCTCTCTCTCTCTCTCTCTCTCTATATATATATATATATATATATATATAATATTTGTGTGTGTGTGTGTGTGTGTATGTGTGTGTGTGTGTGTGTATCTGTGCGCGTGCGTGTGTATCATAATTTAATATACCTTTTACTTGTTGGGTTATTGGATTGCAGCGATGCTCGGTCTGCACATCTAAGGTTTTACTCGAACGAATCGGCCGTGTAGACATGTTTAGTATTTGTTCGATCGGGATCTTTTCCACCACCGCGTGTGTAAGATGACGCAAAGAAGCTACTAACAGTTGTCACGTGGTACCGGAGGACAAATAACACACACAAGCACCTATGTACTAGGACTTTCACACAATGTCCATGTATAAAATTCTCTCTGGGTGTCAAGGTTTTAGTCATCACGGGGTTATTGTAGGTGACAGTTGCCCAAGGAGCTGCGTTGGGAGATAAAATCCGAAAGAATGTGGTTGGGAAGCTGGCTCATTAAACACATTAGCCACACAGTTATTCTTACACCTATATAACTATATATGTTTTATATATATATATATATATATATATAT
>NC_068986.1:110262689-110262903 GCF_001194135.2 Octopus bimaculoides
TATATATACTACTGAGACTATACAGTCATAGATTAGTCTATTACATTTCGCTTTAATGACATTGCCAAGTGGGAATGATTTTACGTTGCGAAAGCGAAACACATCACGCCTACACATCACCTCCCCTACACATTGCCACATCGATGCCCCCTTCGTAAACCTACCACGTCATCTTGAACACAATAACCCAATACAAATTAAAGAATAAAATAGA
>NC_068986.1:110263084-110265600 GCF_001194135.2 Octopus bimaculoides
AATAATAATAATAATAATAATAATAATAATAATAATAATAATAATAATAAGAAGAAGAACAACAACAACAACAATAATAATGATGATGATGATGATGATACTACTACTACTACAACTACTACTACTACTACTACTACTACTACTACTACTACTACTACTAATGATAATAATAATAATAATAATAACGACGATGATGATTTTTAAAATGACATAACTTCTCTTCTCATTACTTATCAGGACTGACACAGCAAAGCCTGGCACACTGATAGATTGGAGACATCGACGCAAAAGAATATAATGGGAAAAAAAATGCCATAGCAAAGAACTACATAACTGCAAAACATACTATCATAAGGCTAGCCAATCGATACTTTGAACAAGTGGCAATATCAATGTTTTAACGGAAACTAGTTTGAATACGTGAAGTGTCTTTAATTGGTGTATGTTTCGGTGTCGTTGTATGTCTGTGTTGTCAGTTCATCAGAAACAAGCAATGAACAATATAGATAGAGATGAGGCTTTCAGATGTCTTTGTTGATGTTTGCATCCACCAGAGTGAGTAATTCGATTGAGAAATAATCGAAGCGAAATTCAATGATCTGTAAATTAAACTTTTAAATAATGTCCACATAAAGGAAATATTAAAAAAGAATCAATCAACAAAATTAAATGGATTATTTTGACCTCAATTTATTGTTTCCCCAACATTTTGGAAGCATTCGTTCTCTTTACATGTGAAAATTTTATTTTAATCATAGACACCAAGTTGCTTCATCAGTTCTTGTAAACCCCAGGGTTCTGTTATATTACCTAAGCGTCCCAGTATAACCATTAATGGTTTACATGTCACCGCTGACAGTTCGCACTTCAGTGCAAAAAATGATGCTTCTAACACTTTCTTAACCATCAGCAGACTGGCATCAGTTACACCATCTAGAGAAAAATTTGCTTACATTAATACACATTAACGAAACATTCTCTAAATAGAGCATCCTCAATCTTGTCTCCTTCGACAACTCAAGGTGAAAATCACTGCAGATAACTAAAAAACAATCTACCTCGGCCTTGGACAAAATGAAAATATAACTCGATCATGTTACAAATGATAAACTACTTTGGTGAGCTTATGTAAAAAAAAAAAAAAACAGAACACAGAAACAAGCTTTCAGAGATTAGTCTTCCTCCTTCGTATCGCAAAATGCTTCAACCACAAAAAGTTGCTCATTCTCTACAAAATATCAGTGAGACCGAAGTTAGTATAATGCTCCAAAATATGATGTAGCGATGTTGTTATATATATACGAACAACCTACAATGCGGCTAAAAAAACATAAGCCATCGATGCAGCTAATCTCAAGGATGCAATTACCAAATTTTGTCTCACAGTGCTTTGTCTCTTTAGTGGGCTTTTTATGCTGTTTCTACAAATACCCCTGTACCACAGAGTTAACTGACTGCATAATATCTCCATTCAAAGTCCCTTAGCACCCTCTTATCCCTATGCAAATCGCATCCTCTTTTCACACGTTCACAGTCTCACCAAATTCTGAATTAACCATTATACCAATCATCTACCAAAATAGTAACACTTTGCAAATCACAAATCACCGGCCGTGCATTTTCCGACGCAGGCATCGCTCAACCTTAACGTTAATTACATTATTCTGACCAAGTAAGGGAAGGAGAGCTGTGTGGTTATGTACATAATCTCTTCTTTAGAGAAAACATGAAAAACCCTGCACATATCGATCCAATAAAACTGATTTGCTAGATGTAAAATTGTTTATTTATCATTGAGTGAGATGAAATTTTGTAACGACACGCCCCTTACATAATTTACATTATTTACAGTTGACGGATATTTGTCCTCATCTTGTATTTTGTTAACACTACATTTCGGCTGATATACCCTCCAGCCTTCATCAGGTGTCTTGGGGGAAATTTCGAACCTGGGTTCTCATTCCTAAAGTATTTTTCAATGTTGTTGTTGTTGTTGTTGTTGTTGTTTTTGTTATTATTATTATTATTATTATTATTATTATTATTATCATTTTTATTATTATTATTATTATTATTATTATTATTATTATTATTATTATTATGATTATTATTATTATTATTATCATTATCATTATTCAGGTCACTGCATGGAATCGAACGCGGAATCTTGGGGTTAGTAGCCCGCGCACTTAATCACTACGCCATATGCCCGTGGGCATCTGGCGTAGTGACCTGAATAACAATAATAACAATAATAATAATAATAATAATAATAATAATAATAATAATAATAATAATAAATACAAACAAGAAATCAATCTACCTAACAAATACGAAGAAGAAGAAGAAGAAGAAGAAGAAGAAGAAGAAGAAGAAGAAGAAGAAGAAGAAGAAGAAGAAGAAGAAGAAACAACAAAAGCTATAAAACAAATGAAATCCAAACTAAAACTAGAACAGCAACGGACCATGATAAAACGATGGCAAGAAAAGCCCCTACATGGTAAATACTGGGCTAA
>NC_068986.1:110266201-110268503 GCF_001194135.2 Octopus bimaculoides
AAATACATAACAAAAACACCAGGACTTACAAATATATATAACATACAGAAAATTGCACTACTGGGTACTGCACACATTCTACGCAAAACACTTTCAATACAGTAAACATAAGAGCACCACAGCAAACCACAGCACATACCCAAGGCGCACAGAGCTGCGCTCGGTAGTGAAGTGAAAGCACGTTATAAAAATAAAACTACTGAACAATAATAATAATAATATCGAGAAATACCTTAGGAATGAGAACCCAAGTTCGAAATTTCCCCAAGACACCTGATGAAGGCTGGAGGGTATATCAGCCGAAACATAGTGTTAACAACAAACAAGTTGAGGACAAATATCCGTCAAATGTAAATAACGTAAATAATATACGTAGTTCCTCCTCTCTTAAATATAGAACAGCCCCTTACATAGTTGGCTTTAATCATGCATTTCTAATCTGAAGTTAATTACTTGCCACGTTCATCAAACCTGAGGCTTTTTTGATATAACAGGTTTGTGACTTCTGTGACGCACGGAATAGGAAAGAAGAAACGAAGGGGGTCTAGTAATTAGAAAAAGCATGTTGAATGCCCTCTACTAACCCAAAACCCAATATAAGTTGAGGTAACACAATGCGGCAGTAAAAGTGCTACATTGGAAACTATATGAAACGTGGTATCTATAAAAAGATAGACGTGGCATGAGTACAAACCGCAGAAAGTGTCGGAGTCAGACGCTTGGAAAATTCTGTGAGATTTCCCAATCCAGAACGATCAGGTGCTTGAGCATGATAAGCCGGACATAGTGGTAGTGGACAACTTGAACCACGTGCTATATAATTCTGGTCACGTGCCGCTTTGACCAAATGATAGTCAAAAAGTAAGGCGGAAAGTAAACATATACAATTCGCTTAAGTTCGAAATAGCATGGCTATGGGTAAATGAAGAAGTAAAACATTCCAAGTCGTTAAATATTTACACCGGAAGCTTTGCCGGAACTGAGAACTTGGAGCTGGAAACTCACGGTATAAACATCCGGTCGACAAGCGCTGGAGTCGGACAAATGCAAAGTTTTGTGGGATTTTACTATTCAACCGGATAAAGTAGAAAAAATAAGACCAGGCAACAATAATAGACAAAGATAAGAGATGTTGCTTACTAAATGATCCCTCATGCCCGTTATACATATATAAATGTATAAAACATAATTAAATCTCTGTTGAATTAGGTACTTAAAGTGAGTCACCCTCATAGGTCGACATAATCGGCACAACCAAACAATATTGATTGAATATTGAATATCAAGATTCCGTGCAAGGTTGTCTTTGCCTGATATTCCTGCTGTGTGTGTAGACATTCTTTCAAATGATGTAATGTTTTCATTAATCAATTAAAAGAATCGCTTGAAATGTCCGTAATGAATTGACACCTGTACAGCTTTGTTACTAATATTATGTTATATTATATTATATCAAATTCCGCCGGGGCCGACTTTGCTTTTCATCCTTTCGGGGTCGTTAAATTAAGTACCAGTTACGTACTACGCTGGATTTAATCGACTGGCCCATTCCCCCAAAAGTTCGGGCCTTGTGCCTAGAGTTGAAAATAATATTATATCATATTATATATACGTGTGTGTGTGTGTGTGTGTGTGTGTGTGTGTGTGTGTGTGTATGTGTGTGTGCGTGAGTGCGTGTGTGTGTAATACATATACGCACTAATAGATATATATATCTACACAATGAATAAAAAGCCAGATACGTTTCATGTTTCATGTTTTCATGTGTGTTACGCAGACAGCGGGTTTTGTAGAACTCTGTGCATTCGACTTTCCTTGCTTCTCTCAACAACTGAATTAACATTTATATATATTCTGTTCAAACTTTTACAGGTAATAATCAATTTTATTTATATTTTACTTATATTTATGCTTTTATGTTTTTTTCTTTTCTTTAGATTTATCGTTTAACTTCTTTTCATGCATTGTCGCCCAAGTTCTTCTTACTTAAGTTCATGTCAGTATTATCTCCCCTTGCTATCCACTTTCCACTCATCTATCGTCCGGAGTTTTTTTTTGTGTTTTATATCTTTTCTCGTGTCTTTTACTTCTCGTTCCATGTATAACATTATATAAACTAAATCTTCCTTCAAATATACATATACATGTACTTATAGACACATATATATATATGTATGTATATATATGTGTGTGTGTTAGCGTGTATATATGTATGTTTATATAAATATAAAAATAAATACATACATACATGTGTGTGTGTATGTATGTATATATATATATATATATATATATATATATATAT
>NC_068986.1:110268932-110269864 GCF_001194135.2 Octopus bimaculoides
TATATATATATATATATATATATATATATATATATATATGTGTGTGTGTATGTATATTTATTTAACTATTGCTTCTTTTTTCTTTCTCTCGTGTTTCTTATGTGTTTTGCTGTCTTCAAGCAATATCTTCTATTCTTCTGCTTACAACACCGACTCACATCTTCACACAGTCACACTGATATACACTCTCACGCAAATAGTGCCACATGAACATATACAGACTCTCACAAATCTGCTACCCACCCACTCACACCCACTCAAAGAATAATACTCCGAACTTATGTTGAATTTCTATGTATTCTTTATTTTTTTTACAACATTACTGATAATATATTTTTATAATGTTATTCGACGAAGATTTTTGCCGTTTTATTATTACTAGAAGAAACATCGCCCGCTCTGTGGTTTCGTTCTAATATAACAAACACACACATTTACACACATACGTTTAGTACTAGGTCTCGGAAAAAATACTCAATACAATAGCCATAGAATTTCTGAAAATCCTAGGCACCCCCACAGGTGAAACTTAAAGCAGTAAGAGATTGACTTCACAAAAATAATAAACATATGTTAATTCATGAGTTCGAATTCGAATTAGATTAAGCCATAAAGGATAGCTTGAGCAATACTGGGTTAAGAGCACTTTGGAGAGAAGAACTTCGCAGAGTCCACATAAAACGCGAACCCGTATCTTCTTAGAACATGTTATACGTGATAACAATTTTACCAAAACACATTTCAGGCTGAAGCGTCGCTGAGTGGTAAGAAATTTGCTTTCCAACCACACGGTTCCAGGTTCAGTCCCACAGTGTATCATGACCTTGTGCAAGTGTCTTCTACTATAACCTCTCGCCGACCAAACCCTGTGAGTGGATTTGGCAGACAGAAACTGAAAGAAGCCTGTCGTGTATATATATATATATATATAT
>NC_068986.1:110270025-110280777 GCF_001194135.2 Octopus bimaculoides
CCGCACAGCTCGAAGTTAGGTGAATAAAAAGCAAATAAGTAACAAGGATGTCAAGTTATTAATGTAATACGGCCGTTTCAGGTGGCTCCATTTAATCGAACAATGCAAGTATTGCATCAATTTGAAATATAGCGCCATCTTCAGTTGTACAATACAAATTTTCAACAGTCAGGATATTCAATTATAAATTTTAGCAAATATTTCATCAGAGCTAAAGAAGGAAATAATTCCATGCTGCTTCTAATGTAATAGAATGAAATTGTTCTGCTACTTTAGTAACAGCATAGAATAGCTTCCGAAATCAGCCGGTACCTAGCAACTTTTGAGATAGTATCTTTAATGGCTGGCGACGTTCAAAGGTTTTTGCAAATATTTACTTCACATATTGCGTGTGCATGAGTGTGTTTGTGTGTGTGTGTGTGTGTGTGTTTGTATGTGTGTGTGTGTGTGTGTGTGTGTGTATGTATGTGCGTGTGTGTGTGTATATAAATGTTTACAATAATATCAGAATATTTATTTTTTCCTAATTTTGGGTCAAGTCCAGCAATTTTACAGGGGAGTGAGCAAATCGAGTTGATCAGATCCAGGACTAGTACATTATTTTATCGGCGCCGAATAAATTAAGGTCAACTTTGGCGGGATTAGAATTCATAACGTAAAACGGCTAAAGATTCTGCCAGCTTTAATACTAACCGAAATTGTAACTGCACGAAGGCCTTAATACAATAGGATGGCATTCTGTGTAGGATAATATGACAGAGATCATTTCAAGATAAGCGAATGTGATAGATTATGGAGTGATTTGGTGGTATTAGTTGATAGGTCTAGGGACACAGAAAAAGAACAAATTGGAAAAGCAGCAATTTTGGGTCATTAAATCTTTGGTGAGAAGTAGGTGCATAGATGTTGCGGGAAATACAATCTTCAAAATCGGGCTGTTCGTGAGATCTATTATTTACGCGATCGCGAAGAGTGTTGGGTGTTTTCAGTGTACGTTTAGCAGGTGGATTCAGTTTTAACGCTTCAGAAGCTCCAATGAATGGAAACTGGAAATTCCGAAAGAAATTATGTATATGGAGCAGGAGTAGCTGTGTGGTAAGAAGCTTGCCTCCGCGCATGCATGTCGAGTTCGCTTCTTGCAGCTAAACAAGGAAGACGTAGGTTTTTTTTTCATCTCCGTCTTGTGAAGAATAGTGAAAGCGTCGAGACAGGTGTTTTTGTCCATTTGAAGCTGGATGGGATTTATTGGTGGTTTTAATTTTTTCAGTAAATTCTGCCCAGCTCTGGGGCAATTTCGCCTACTCTTGGCGTTTTTCTTTTCTTGTTGTTTGTGCCCGCAAGCAAAAGTTGTTTTTTGGGGGCGTATACTCGCCTGAAAAAAAGAAAAAGTTGAACTTTTATTTTTGTACTTGTTCTGATCGCGGTGTTCCAGCTTCATTTTTTTATTACTAAAAAGGCCGGGAGTACATTGTGGCCTGGAGAAGTTGTTTTTTATTCACTCTAAGTGAATAATTGTGGAAGTTCCTGTGTGTTCCAGTCGTGCGGATCCAGATTCATACAGCAGGCCGGAGTACCAAGTGGCTGAAGGAATTGTTCGCTGTGCTATTGGACTGTTTCTTTCTTCTGATTTTTTTCTTGAACTGTGTCTTCCTTTTTTTGTTGTGCCTTCTTTTTTCTTTGAATTTTTGAACTGTTTGCTGTTATTTGTGTTTTTTTCATTATGAACTGTCAAAAAAAAAAAAACATGGCGAAGAAGCAGAGCGCTGCTTTGGAGTGGGAGATTGTCCCACCCAAGGAGTGGCTGAAAGACTTACAAAAAAGAACGGTTGTGCTGAGGACCTATTCTAGGTCGCTCGGCACCATCATCCAATATAACAAGGACAAGATTGAGAAAGAGTTGGAAGACTATCTGCCAACCTCAAAATTCATTTCTCGGTGGACCATATTTGTGACAGTCTGGCTGCTGTTTGGTACCCCCGAGAAAGCTGGTACATTTGCCAGCAAGCCACTTCAAGGGGATGAGATTTTGTTCCTTCCCACTTATTTTCGGAGGAAGATAAGAAAAGCCTGGGTGTACGGGCTCCCCCCGGGCACGGAGGCGGGATGGATCGAGGATGCCATCCGGCGGGGCCTGGGAGGTAGTGGGCCCAGACTATTGAGTGTGAATATGGCTCCTGCGTTAGACTGGGAGGGGTCAAAGGCAACTTTGACCCTGTGGGCCCCGGTGGCCGTGGGAGATATTATATTCTCACACTTCCTAAAAATGGCAGGGTCCAGGTAACTGGTGATACTTGAGGGACGCCCCCCCCCCCGAAGTGTCACCTGTGCCTGGAGCCTGGGCATATCAGGAAGAATTGCCCCCAGGACCGTGGTAATACCCTATAGCAGGAAAAGGAAAAGGTGCCCGCCGTCCCCCCATTGGAGGGGGAGAAGGTGGAAGTCGTGGAGGAGGTTGCCTTCACGAAAAAAAAGAAAGCGGAAGAAGGTGAGCAACAATGGTTGCTCATCGAGGGATCCGCAGGTTGCGGGAAAGGAAGTCCTTCCGGTTAAACCAACAGAGGCCCCCTTCTCCCGCAACACCAAAGAAGAGAAGGAGGAGAAATGGGACACGGCCGGTGAAATGTTGATACAACGTCGGGAAGTCCCGATGCTTCATCAGTGGGAAGGGTGCCACCGATGTAGCAGAATGAGGCCCCTCCCCCATGTGAGTTGAACAGTGATTGCATTGTCTTCTGCCACAGGGGAGGGGTCGTGGAGTGCTACTTGGATGGCATACGGTTAGAGTCCGGGTGTCTGCACTATCCAGAGTGGCCGCCACATGTGTACGCGGAGGTTCTGAGCAACACAGAGTTGTTCAAGATAATGGCCTCCTTTAGAAAGGAAGATTTTCAATTCCTTGGAATAGGCCTCGATTTGTCGCAGCAGGTTTGCCTACGGGCGCCAAAAAGTTGCTCGCGGAGGAAGTTTAAGAGGTTTAAGCACCTATTCATTGATTATTAAATCATGTTATTTTGATTGTTTGATTTGATTTGATTTGATTGTACATAATTTGAATTGTAAAAGAACAGTGACTTCGAGGGGTTTTCGGTCGGCGGGCGCCGAATACCCCTCCCATTTAAAACATTCGCATTTTGTCATTTCTCATTCATTAATGTAAATATCCAGCCCACTTTGCTGCTATGTAAGGTCTTCATGGTCAATTTCCATGAAATAAAGAAGCTTGCTTCCCAACCACATGGTTCCGGTTTCAGTCCCACTGCGTGGCACCTTGGGCAAATGTCTTCTACTATCGCCACAGGCCGAGTGGATTTAGTAGATGTTAACTGAAAGAAGAGCGTCGTATATATAAGTATGTAGTTGTGTTTCTGTGTTTGTACCCTACTACCACTTGACAACCGATGTTAGTATGTTTACGTCGCGTAACTTAGCGGTTCGGTAAAAGAGACCGATAGAATATGTACTAGGCTTACAAAGAATAAGTCCTGGGGTCGAAGTTTTCGACTAAAGGCGGTGCTCCAGCATGGCCGCAGCCAAATGACTGAAACAAATACACGAATAAAAGAATTATGGTAACGGTTAAAATTAAATGAAATTTAGTGAACGGGTAAATAACAACGAATATACGTGAAGAATAGTAAAACACTGCTTTTGGAATAGGCTTTTCTTTACGGAAGAGATAAAGAATTTGTGGAGAACGTTTAAAATATCAAAGTGTTTAAGTCGTGTTACAAAACTAGAAAGCCACATATTTTCAATCTCAAGTTTACAAAATTTTATATAATGATTTTGATTTAATTTACAGAAAGGTTAAGATGACCCAGCAAGTAGCTTAAAGTGATAATGGTTGCAATTAGCTTTGAAGATAAATATCAAATTCCAATTCTGAAAACCGACAGGTCATGATAGATAATGTTTAAAATATTTCCTTGGGTAAGATCAATAAATGAATTTTTCAAAGCTTTTCGAATGAATGAGAAAGGAATTCTTAAAGGAGTATGTAGCGATGGAACTCACAGTAGCGTATGTTGAAAAAGGTTGTCAACTTTTAAAAATAATGTACCAGAACTTTAGATAAATAAAGCAATGATTTAAATGAAAAAAAACCCCTGAATCTGAGTGTTGAATACACATCTTTATATTAGTTTGACATGTAAATTAGTCAGGGAAACTGAAAAACAAATGTAAAAAATAAAGGTGTTCGTACCAACTAGATGAAAGAGTTAAAGTACTGATGATTGAAATATCAAATATCGTAGCAGATGATACACATGAATTTGAAACATCACCTAGGATATGTAATACGAATAAGAGAGAAACTTTCTTGAGATAATCAAATTTAATTAGAAGAAAAGAAAAATACAAATTGCTTCAAACTAAACAAATCGCGTTGGTGTACAGATGTGATTCGAAATGATATTGTGCAGCGAATAAGAGATGCTTTGCAATCAAGTGTCTACATACTCTATGGCCTATTAATAAATCGATAAAACTCACAGTAGATCCAACTTATCAGTGTTATTTCTGTCCATTATTGAAATTGTCTGGTATTCTCCATTTAGATAACTGCCTTTTCTTAAGCCACATTTCTCGGCTAATCTGGTGTCATATATTATAATCTACGCTTAGACCATTCCTAAACAAACACAACTCTCAATTTCTAGTCAGCTCAGAGTTTCATCTTTTGTTATCAGGAACTGAGCGGAACTAACAAGTTCAAAATGCAAACATCAGTCAAATAGAGAACTCTCTCAGGTGACTATGGTGTTTTAACACCATTTTTGCTTTGAGTGAGAAAATTCACATCACGATAAACTGTAGCGAAAAGCCTTTACAGGTCCAAGTATCTTTGAAACATATTTGAACTGGCTAAATAATACATTTAAAAATTACCTTCTTTTATAATTCCTTGGACTTTTTCATATGTTGCATCAGTTTCAATACCAATCTATTTACCAATCTAAGAGTAATTGAAGGTTTTACTATCTCATTCATAGACTTCAGCCAACGTAATATAAAATACTCGTTCATATTCCTCGGGTGCTCTTCAGAATTTTTAACTTAATTTTACTCTCAATAATAAAAGAAACCAATATGGTTTTGCTAAAAATGTTAAGTCAGTTTTCTAAATTAAATCAAAATGTTCATAATACTAAAGATCGGACACTTGTGATTTAATAATTTCATTTTAGCTACGCCTAGAGGAAATTCAGGGCCATATACGAACATTCTGTACGAGTCACATGTTTCTGAAGCATTAAAGACATCTATTTCTAACACACATTTACTCCATCTTCCAAATCCTTTACTTCAATCCATAGGTTCGATTTCATATTCCCTTGTTCTGAAAAGGTTGAATTACCAGCTTTTGACGAAACTTCGAAAAAACCGTAATCTAATTAAGCACTAACATGCGCGCACACCCTCGTACACATATGTATGTGTGTGGGAGAGGTATTTCTTCTTGTGTATATATTTGTGTGTGTGCGTGTGTGTGTGATTTGATAGATTCGTAAAACATACATTCATAAATACATACACATATACATACTTAGACACATATATCTATAACCATCCATCCATCCATCCATCCGTCCATCCATCCATCCATCCGTCCATCCATCCATCCAACCATTTATTTGTATTTGTATTTATCTGTTACTCTATCTAGCAAACTATTTATCTAACTAGCTATGTATTCATCAACACACACACACACACGCACACACGCACAAATACACACACGCATACACACACATACGCAAATGCATGTATATATGCATTAGTAAAGTATGCATTATGTATATGTGTATATGTGTATGTGTATATACGTATGAGCACACACAGAGTTATACGCAAACACACACACACACACACACACACACACACACACACACACACACACACACACACATACATACACACACATGGTAAATGGCCTTTGATAGTCGAAGACAAAATATAAATCAATTTTCTTGTCCTGAAAAAGATAGTGAAAACACGTCAAATAACGGATGTTATAAAGAATATGAATCGAATAAAAAAAGAACTACAAAAAGAAGAACAAATGATTATGAAATTTCAAATAATGTGGTGTTTGTAAACAATGAGAATACAACAAAAATATTATCGAAAACAATAGGAAATGACATCAACATCCCGACAATTATTAGAAACGAGAAAACGGTAAAAATAAACAAGAGTGAAAAACATGAAGAATGTGAAATAATAGTTTTCATAAAAATAACAATAATGATAAATATCATTGGATATGAAGAGAATAACAATAGGAACAACTGCAGCAGAATACAAGAGCGATAGCAGTAAGAATATAATACAATAGTAGTAACAATTATATCAACAACTGTTACTAAAAGAGTATCAAACAACAGCAACAACAAGAACAGCAACAGCTACATTTAACAATGCTAATATGAAGTATAACAACAAAAATAGTTATAACTATGGCTACATAGCAACACGACTATCAGCCATAGCAGAGATAATAACAAATTAACTACAGTGAAAAAAAAATATATAAACCATATTATCATTAAGCGCAGTCTAAGCATCCATTAGCATGAGGCCATTAACATCCTTATTTCCGGCTGTCCAGTTATTGTCCAGTTAGGATATTCTCACAGATACGATCAAGTCTGTAACGATGTCCACTGGATATTTCGATGGAAAAGCAAATAAAAATTGCTATAAGTGTATATAAATATCTACCAAACGTGCTACATGACTTGAACCTCATTCCAATCTTCTCTCCAAGCATTGCTGTTTAGTCGATTACAGGAATCAAAATAAAGATTCGGGTATAATAATCATGGATGAGACAGAAAATGTCTTTACAAGAGATAGAGAGGGAGAGAGTGTGAAAATCAAAGGAATTTGGAAAGGAAGTAAACAGTATTAGGGGCTGGAAGCATAACAACAGCAACAATAATAATTGGATCTGTGTATATGTCTTAAATAAATCAGAAATATACAAGCCAATGTAAGGCTCAAAATTGAAACATTATTTAAAAGATTGCTCTGTTCGTAGGCACACCGTACGTCCTCTGAAAGGCGCTTACAGTTCCATAGCATAATATAAACAATATCCTCTATACACACAAGGCAGTCGTTTTACAATAACTACTAAAAAAACAAACAAACAAAAATATGTAAATAAAAACCAACTGAACATATAGTCAACTAGTGCTTCACGAAGAGTGGGGCAGTTAAACATCGTATGTGGGTACTGAGAAGAAAATGGCAGTAAAGGGTAGCGATTGATTCTTACAACTTTTCAAAATAATAATCTATTTTTATTTTGTGAGCAAATCATCTGATAACAATTAGTGGTTGAAATATTGTTTGGAAATTACATGTGTCGAGGAAATCACGAGCAGGATATTTTTAATTGTCCCGGTAATTTTTTGCGTCGAATTTAATTTTTTCAATTAGAGCAAGTTGGATATTAAAAAAGCGATTGTAGGAGAAACAGGGACCAGCATTGAGAATATTAGAGATGCACTGCCTTATGGAAACATTACCAAACAATATCATGCAACACACATGCTTTACACAATCCACGCTAAAATAACACATATCATACTTCGATAGACGATATTTGAACACTATAACATATACAACTCATATTCTACACATTTGTAACTCGTTAATGTGACGTCATCCACACAGAATAAACTCTACATAACTGTCATCTGGCATTGACGCGAATTGTACTATTTATAGATCGTATACAAGAACAAAACGATTAACTCATTGCAGGACTCACCTTGCACAGGTGAAACATCAAAGTAACATCAGAGAAAAAGAATGAAATGCCACGAAGAAAAGTTGATATAATATAGTCGACATGGTAATAATAATAATAATAATAATAATAATAATAATAATAATAATAATAATAATAATAATAATAATGATAATAATAATAGTATATATGTTTTAATACCCATAGATCTACACATACATCCCACTGTTTACACAACTACGTGAAATTTTCCGGAAACAAATACACGCATATGAAAGCACATGTTACAAACGAAGCAAAATCAAAAGACCAAAAAAAAAAAGCAGTTTTTTTTCGAAATAACATAGACAGAATGAACAACTCAAGAGTTTAAAAACACGACAAAAAAATCTATCAACAACAACAACAAAAATACAGACGAATACAGTTATGTTAGCCTTAAGAAGGTATGTTACGAGAAATGTATTCAGAGAAGTCGTTGGCGGTGTGGCTTCAAAAAATTAACCCTAAACAGACAGATCCGTCCCCTAATGTCAACATCCAAGCTCGTCCTGCCTCAATGATAACAAAGCAAAATACAAACTGGAGCAGCCATCAGCCGCTTTAACGAGGGCCGCTTATCCCTGTGAGGAAGCAGACTGGAGCGTATGTCGTCACTATTCCGCATCCTTAGAACTGGTATGGGCACCATCCAGATCCAGTTACTGAGGGAGAGAATGCTACCATCCTATGGGATTATGGAATATATGCAGAGAGGCAAGTAAATGTTAAGAGATCAGACATCGTCATCAAATGCGACCCCCCCAAAGACATGCCTGTTACTTGATGTCACAGTACCTTCTGATAACATCACGGCAAAAGAATTTGAAAAACTGTTGAAATATAAGGGCCTTGAGATTTAGATGTCTAGGACGTGGCAATTAAAAGCCAAAACAATCCCCGTTGTAGGTGCTCTGGGAATGATCAAGAACGGTTTTGACAAATTTGTTGACCAAATCCCTGGGAAACCAACAATCTATGAGACTCAAAAAATTGTGTTGACATCAACTCCCCATATTTTCACGAAGCTTCTCTCCATCTAATATTTATGTACCTATGGCCTCTGTTTGAGAGTCGGTCAGAACATGAAATAAAATTATAATGATAACAACAACAGAAAAAGATGTCGAAATATCGTTCACTAGATAACAGTGGCACTCTTCTTTTAATTTTGATTTAATAATAATAATAATAATAATAATAATAATAATAATAATAATAGTGTTATCATGTACATTGTTTTGTCTTGGTATAAAGGATGGGCTAAAGCAAATATTCTGCTCAATACCACAGATTTGCTTTTCAGTTGTTTGACCTTAAACAGTTGAGCATGTCCCTTGGTGGCTGACGATATGTGCATCTCTGATCATGAGCAGAAGTAGTGGGGGAGCATCATAGCCATGTGTTGAGAGGAATTCTTTGGGATTTGAAAATTTCACCTTTGTAAACATGGGTGTTTTGTTCAACATCCTTAAACAAACCTTATTCGTTGACCTTTTGAGCGGGATGGGCTACTCGACCTGAAGAAAATTCTAACTGGGCCTCACCTGCGAGGTCATGCGCTCTTTATCTTGATATGAGATCACCATGTCGCGCACATATGGTTGTGATGCATGTGCCTGGTGTACCCTTATCAGACGGGTAGTCATGATGGGTATACTGGGCATCGTATATTTTACCCCAGTGTCACTTTGATGGCATGCACTGCTCTCCCACTCAATAATGATAATAAGGCACTAGGGCATAAGAGACCGGACCTAGTGGTGGTGGGCAAGGTGAAGCACCTATGCTTTATAGTTGAAGTTGCATGCCCCTTTGACCCACGAAAAGTCAAGAAGGAAAGCGAAAAGGTAGATACAACCGCTTTAAGTACGAAATAGCCTGGATATGGAAAATGAAGAAAGTGAAGATAGTGCCAATTACTTACAGCATTAAAAGGCATCAAGAGAAATATAAAGGAAATTGGAATAGAGTGCCCAGTAGAACTGTTACAAAAAGTATGCCTCGTTTGACACTTCCAGAATAATCAGGAAAGTATTAGATTGCTGAAAAGAATGGATAGCATGACGCCTTAGGCTGCAGGCAGTAAGCCCGCTACGCATGCAAGACTCCAGGAGCTCCAACAAATCCTGTGATAAAGAGAAATAATAATAATGATGATAATAATGATATTGCAGTACCAGACAGCGGCTCTGATGTCTTCTGATTTTAACTGAGTGGACGTGGTATCATGCACATTGTTTTCTCTTGGTATAAAAGATGAGCTACAGCAAATATTCTACTCAATACCAAAACTTTTGCGTGTCAGTTGAGAGGAATTCCTTGAGGTTTCAATAATTCACTTCTGGAAACGTGGGTCTTTCGTTCAACATCCTGAAACAACCCTTATTCAGGGAACTTTTGAACAAGACGAACTATTCGACCTGAAGAAAATTGTATCTGGGCCCTACCTGCAAGGTTATGCGCTGTTTATCTTGATATGAAATCACTATGTCGCGCACACATGGTTGTTATGTATGTTCCTGGTGTACGCTTATCTGGCGGATAGTCATGAGGGATATACGGGGCTTCATAGATTCTATACCAGTGTCACTTTGATGGCATACTCTACCCTCTCACTCAATAATAATAATAATAATAATAATAATAATAATAATAATAATAATAATAATAATAATAATAATAAATAGACATTACTTCAGCACCAACAGCAGAAGAACTAGAGAAATTCTGGTAACAAATATGGTCGGTGAAGCAACAACCCCAAAAAAGGACCATTAAAACAACGAACTTAGCACCTGAGCAACTCTGGGCCCCTATAACAACTGAAGAGGTCACCCAGACACTGCAAAGACTAAGCAACTGGAAAGCACCTGGACACGACAAGATCCCCAATTTCTGGTTAAAACACCTGCCAGCAATGCATAAAAAGCTGGCAGAAAACTTTAACA
>NC_068986.1:110282912-110288999 GCF_001194135.2 Octopus bimaculoides
CTGGAAATAGAGATAACTCGAATGTGGAATCTAAAAACAGAAACAATTCCTATCATAGTAGGTGCCTTAGGTATAATAAAAAAATATTCAGACAAATACATAACAAAAACACCAGGACTTACAAATATATATAACATACAGAAAATTGCACTACTGGGTACTGCACACATTCTACGCAAAACACTTTCAATACAGTAAACATAAGAGCACCACAGCAAACCACAGCACATACCCAAGGCGCACAGAGCTGCGCTCGGTAGTGAAGTGAAAGTACGTTATAAAAATAAAACTACTGAATAATAATAATAATAACAATAATAATAGATATTGGTACTTGAAAGTGGAAGGTCTCCTACGATAATTAACAGCGAAGTATCAAAGCTCATTATGTGCGGAAATAAACTCTGTGAGACCTTTGACAGCAGGCTGTTGTCCGCTCTCACAGAATCTATCAGAGCGAAGAAGATCGAGTGCTTTGAGTAGTAAAACAACAACAGCAATAATTATGATAACAAGTAGATGTACTTGCATAGCAAGTGTTTTGAAACTAAAGAAATTGCAGCGCTGAAGACGTAAGGTAGCCATATATGAACACATAAATAGCGTCAAGTTCATTGGAAGAGTTGTTTCTGATAAACTGACAAACATTTTCGCCGTTCGAAACTGTGACATTTTGCTAGAAGAACACTGTTGCCCCAGAAACATCAGGAGTGGCTGTGTGGTAAGTAGCTTGCTTACCAACCACATGGTTCCGGGTTCAGTCCCACTGCGTGGCACTTTGGGCAAGTGTCTTCTACTATAGTCTCGGGCCGACCAAAGCCTTGTGAGTGGAGTTGGTAGACGGAAACTGAAAGAAGCCCGTCGTATATATGTATATATATATATGTATGTGTGTTTGTGTGTCTGTGTTTGTCCCCCCACCATCGCATGACAACCGATGCTGGTGTGTTTACGTCCCCGTAACTTAGCGGTTCGGCAAAAAGAGACCGATAGAATAAGTACTAGGCTTACAAAGAATAAGTCCTGGGGTCGATTTTTTTTCTCGACTAAAGGCGGTGCTCCAGCATGGCCGCAGTCAAATGACTGAAACAAGTAAAAGAGTAAAAGAGTAAAAGAGTACTCACAGGCTCCAGTATTTCTCTATTTCATCTGGGTTTTATTCCAGAAAAAATATCATGCTGCAAGCGACAGGAAATGGGGACGATCCTTTTGAGATATCCAAAACGATGGAAACTAGACGTCAAATATTTTGGAGTGCAAGCATAATGGAGGGATATTGGTGCATATTATACCGCAATCAAGATTACAAGAGAAAATCGGATACACAAAATTTCAGCAACTTATATAAATTATAATCTTTACTTCTATGTATATCTAATTTAATCTATGATATGCAAATGAAGTTAAAATAAATTATGTATGAATCAAATGAAGTGTAGGCTGGCTGTTTTAGCTCAAGAAATAAACAACCATTGCATAAACAAATATTCGCCACATTAATATATTATAAAGTGATAATATTGATATAAATGTAATACGCATATTCTAAACGCTAGACGTGCTTGGAAATGAAAACAACCGAAGATAAATTTGAAATCTCCCAAAATGTATTAAAAAAAGGTTAATTTAATAACTAATAAAATACAAGTTTATTTTGTTGATCAACGTTATTTGGGTAATGATATCTCATATTCATATAAAAAGAAAAGAAGACATTCAGGTAGACAAAATAAATTAATAATAAAATGGTAATTAGTAGAACAAATATAGATATCCTGAAGGGAAAATATAATGCTAATTCAATTCAATATTTGTAAGTATAATGTAAGCCGATGTATCTGATATTATAATTTACATTTTATAAGCTGAGGATTAGCTGTATAAGAGTTGTGTCAAATGAGGAAATATATAGGCGCAGGAGTAGCTGTGTGGTAAGTAGCTTGCTTACCAACCACATGGTTCCGGGTTCAGTACCACTGCGTGGCACCTTGGGCAAGTGTCTTCTACTATAGCCACAAGCCGAGTGGACTTGGTAAATGTAAACTGAAAGAAGCCCGTCGTATATGTATATATTTGTGTTTCTGTGTTTGTACCCAGCCACAGCTTGACAACCGATGTTAGTGTGTTTATGTCCCGTCACCTAGGTTCGGTAAAAGAGACCGATAGAATAAGTACTAAGCTTACAAAGAATAAGTCCTGGGGTTGAATTTTTCGACTAAAGGCTGTGCTCCAGCATGGCCGCAGTCAAATGACTGAAATAAGTAAAAGAATAAAAGAGTAATATGTATGTGTGTGTATGCGCGCGCGTCTGTGTATGTGTGTGTGCGCGTGTGTGTACGTACGTATATATGTTGGATATATATGCATATAGAATGGTTTTATGTATATGTATGAATCTTAGTTGTTTTATTAAATGCATTTTAATTATATTTACTTCCATCAAAAAGACAGCTTGCACATTTAAGTTTTTCTTTTTAAAATATAATGAGAGAGATTTAATATGAATAAAACGTGAGATTTTGAACTACAGCGAGAATTTGTTACAATGGCGAATTAATACTGGACTTTTACAGAAAGCTGTAAAAAAAATTATGAAACAAACATATTTTCATTTGCATTATGAATAGGAAGGTGAAAGCGAATTGTATGGCGGTCAGCGTGTTGGGCTAACGAACGTGGCATTGTGGTTTCGATTCCTGCATTGTGCAGCACGTTGTGTAAAACAAATAATTTTACATTGCTTAAATTGACTCAGCCCGAAAGAGTACCTGTCACGTTATGGTGTAGGCTTGTCTCCGGCTGTCACATGCTGGATATTCCCAAAAGGCCAGTTGATAGAGATCCGAGTGGGTTTCTATCCCTAACCATTTAAAACAATTAATAAAAACATGTGGAAGGAATTCCAAGCACGTTGCGTGGTTCGCTACCTCACAGTTCCTTTATAGGACCCAGTGGCTACAGACATCATCAGAAGGAACCACATCCGGTTTCGGCTCCTAGTCCTCTACCGTTTTCGACGTGGCGCCCCACCTCCCTTCCGGTGGTGTCTTCAACTCTGGTGTTGAGTGCGTTTCTTCTGCTTTTTTTTTCTTTTGTTCTGTGGTACCTTCGATGCAGCGTCAACGAATGTCAGTGGACGACTGTTCATCCTGCCAAATTTTCCTTTAAATTACTCGTCGGGAAGCTCCTGCATCCAGCACCAGCTAATTGTCACAAGACACTGTCTAAGCTTCAACTGACCAATGGAGGGGAAGGGCGTGTAGTTTTAGCCCACGCCCTCTCTAAACCTGCCTTCCAGTTGTGTTATTTTCAGTTCCAGCAGCCAAAGCCGACCAGTTGTTTGGTGGTACAAGTCTTTGAACCAGGAGAATGGAGAGCTATGAACGAGAACGCTACATTGGCCCACCAATCAATCAGCGACGTTGCTTAAGTGTCAACCAGCTTCACATAGAGACGCTATTTCCCAGTCGGCCTGTTATGGCTATTTAGCCATTTGGGGTCTTCTCGTTTCAGCCATAAAAAAATATGGAATATGCTACGAACTCTTAATAGTGAAATCCCTCAAATTTTGAGTAGCTTATTTATTATATCTGTTACTAAATTAATAAATACATGGCGCTGATCCGTAAATTACTACAATTAATTTTGAATATACATCAGTGAATATTATGAACTATTTAACTTTTTGGAGAAGATCTTCATTTGAAAACATCAAAGCTATTTCTATTCCCATATGTTCTGAATCGGCGTCAAAATACTAATTAAAGGTCACTTATTTTGCCAGCTCTGTTGATATTGTTGTTGATTTTGAAACTGTATATATGTATATATAAACAAGTATGCGCGCATAGATGTATACACTCTTACATACATAAATATATATGTAATTACACACACACACACACACACACACATACACACACACACACACACACACACACACACACACACACACACACACTTTCATCTATATCTATATTTTTCAATATATTTATCCATCTGTGTGTATGTGTGCGTCTCTGTGTATTGTGTGTGTGTGTGTATGTATGTTTGTGTGAGAGTAAGTGTATATATGTATAACACTTCTGTTATTAGTTTACGCGTGCAATAATGAAAGGTTAGTGTCCATACGATGCTAATTTAGTCTCTGTCTGTAGCTTTAATAAGATTTTGCCAAACACTTTTAATTTATGCTGTCACCTGTACATTTTCAAATATGTGAGTAACGTTTCACGTCTCCCCCACCACAAGTATAATCCACCCATAATTTAAGCTTCAAATTAACTATCCGTTGAGATCATACAAACTAACTTCACATTATACACACACACACACACACACACACACACACACACACACACACACACACACACACATCAAACATATATATCATACCAAATATACCATATCAAGTTACGGTAAATAAAGATAGTGACCCATGATCATTACAACAGACTAACAATAATATGGCTGTCAGAACTGTCTTATGACAACAAGGCAATTTCTCACAATGCATTTGCAGTACCAGTGCTGATTCGAACATTAGGGTTGCTCTTATGGCCCGTAGAAGAGACCCACTCCATAGACATTAAAACCAGCAAGGTTCTAACATTAGCTGGAAATCTCCACCAAAACAGTGATATCGACAGGGTCTACCAAGGAAGGGTTAAAGGAGATCAGTGCAGGCAACCTTCGAATGCAACACAGTCTTCTCTCAGACTGGACTTACTAAAGAACAACAGCAAAAATATATACATTGACATAGCGCTGAATAGTGAGGAAAACAATATCTCTTCCTGATGACCTCTCATACAACCTCAAATCAGCCGAACTAGCATAACTCAAAGAAAACCTTCAATTGAAACCCTCAGCTTACCAAAATAAGATCATGCATGGGTATGTTTTGCGAAGACTGGAAGAAGATAGTAACATTGGCTTGAAGTGAAGCCTCTCTTGGACACGTGACCGATATAACACATCACAGTTCGAAGGTTATGCATTTACAATCCAAGAACACGAGATTGCTACTAAATACCTACTCAACAAAAGAGACAGTGGAGCCCTTGGAGTTCTAAGGTACAAGCGTAAATGTAGATTGTGTCATATATTTGTGGAAGACATCACGCGTGATTAACAGCTGCTCAAAATTATCATCAAGATACAGCCTCCCTATGCGACATGACGTTGTCGCAAAAACCAATAGACAATGCTATTGGGGAAAAAAGAAACTGTCCTGAAATAAATATAAAGAATCTCCCTGTTATTGAATACGTACACAAATATCAGCTCTAGAAATACTGGTGGAACATTTCCATCAAAATATCTGTGAAGTGTAACATAACAGGCCGGATATTGTTGTTTCGGACAGACGAGAAAACGTAGGTGCCGTCATAGAGGTCAGCCGTCTTGCTGATATGAATATCTCATTGAAAATCAAAGAGAAAGATCATTATGGACAACTGTGTCGAGACCTCTTTCTTCTATATTCGTATTACAAATTTACATACCAATAATAATTGGAGCACTTGGTTTTGTAGATACATTCCTAACTGTCAGTCGGGATTAGCTTGGATTTTCAGAAAAAGAAATCAACCAACTGATTCGCACGTTACAAATACAATCTGTAAGCAGAGAAGTAAAACTGCGCAAGAGATTACTCAGGTTTAAAATGTGACATTGTTTTTATTATCAACATTCAAAAGATGGAGATTTGTATCTTTGTTAGAAACCAGCTCCTTCTGCAGAGGAAGAATTTAAATGATTAAATACAGAAGAGGCTTACGTATATACCAGCACACAAACGTACATACATACATACATAAATACATACATACATACATACAAACATACTTACATACATACAAACACACACGCATACGTACATACATACATACATACATACATACAAACATACATACATACATACATAATTACATATAATTTGAGATCATTTTTATAGAATTATGTCTTTATGAACATTAATATCATCAATGCTATTATAAATATACTAGAAAACTTTAGAGAAATGTAGTTACATACGTACATTCACACATACATATATCCACATATATATATGCATGACTATAG
>NC_068986.1:110289186-110291486 GCF_001194135.2 Octopus bimaculoides
ATATATAGCAAGCTGACAGGATTACTGCATATTCTATCTTGATCTATTTATATTTGACTCAAAGTAGTATATCCTACTCGTGCGGTTGGACCTTTCTAATGCAGCATCTGTTAGTCGACTGTCAGTCAACTCTTACCATGGTCAGACTACCTCTATTTATATGTCTTGGTCGAGCCTACTTCTTCGCTTGGGGGCGTCGACACAACAATTGGAGAGGTGCCTGCTAATGTTGTTAACCATTTGTTTAATTACTGCTGATGAGTGGTTGGAACCTATATCTATGTACAAGGCTTCCTTGTTTGGTTTGTGGTAGGGTTTAAATTTTCCTGCGTTAATGTCCAGGAAGTTGACTTCTTTAAGTTTGGTACTAATCGTGGTTCTTAAGCGAAGTTGTCTACATATGTTGCATAATTTTTCTTTATTTCATCCATGTCATGTCCCTTTTTATTGTATATTACTAACAGGCCATCGTTGCTATATAAGCCTATGTTAGCTACTTTTACTTCATTTTTAAGGATATCTAGGATATAAAGGCCTACTGGCTCATCTATCTCTGCATCGTCATAGCTCTCCATTTCCACGGTCAATTATGGTTAGGGTCTCGTCTCCTTTTTTTTTTACCCAATAGGAATTGAAGGAGAAATGACTTCCTTGCTTTCATAATTGTATCTATATCTAAATTCAAGTATCTTCTGAAGTAAGCTTTTGGAAATCGTGGGGTAGAACTCTACAGAAGTCGGTGTGTAACTCGAAACTTAATTAGCACAACAATCGTTTCGGCTTCGTTCTGCACTGCTCCGTAGTGGGTGTGGGACGATGTAATGACATCAGTGCAGAGAACCTCATTTGGTGATGTAACATCCTTCAAAATCTACCTTCTCGCATTATTCCAGCTTTACACAACTACATAAAAAATCAGATCCCTCTCAGTGCTTATTAATTCCCCGTTACGGACGATAAGCCTGTTTATATATTTAAATATTCACTTCCGAGCACATATGGAAATGCACATATATATATATATATATATATATATATATATATATATATATATATATATATATATATATATATATATTGACACATAATATATCATAGATGTATTTCATACATTTATACATACATACATGCATGCATGCATTCATACATACAAGCTTATATATATATATATGCATATAATTTTAATTTTTTAATTATTTTATTTGCTTCAGTAATTTGAGATGTAATGAAATAAGTGTCATGGTCGAGTTGTTAACACGTTTCTTTCGTAATCATAAGGATTCTGGTTCGATCTTTATCCGCGTAATCGAGAGGATAGAAATATGAATTCCATCAAGTAGACTGTAAATGTAATTCAAAAGCCAAACCATATCGCGTATATTAAGTTAATTTCACCTCAAAATTATTTTAAAAGTACATATATTTACGGAATACTCAGCCGCTTTATGTAATGCTATCTTCACAACTTGTTAGTTTATTTCACAGTACAACTGATTGTTCAAAATGCAATGAAATGCCTCAAGCAAAAAGCGAACCTGTAAACCAGCCTCCTCCGCTCTTGTATTTATCAGGACGTCAGGAAGAGGACGCCACTTGTCATCAGATAATTCAAATACATTTTGCTCTCAATCACAAATTGTCTTTTGTATGTTTTCGACATAACTTCCTATTTATAATCTGAATATTGTTGAGTTACATCTTTTATTGTTATTATTTTTGTGTGTTCTGTATTTGGCCGATTGAAGAAAAACGCAACAATACAAAAACACAATAACAACAAAAAAAGCACAAAACGAAGAAGAATAATCATAAAAATATATTGCAAAATGAGATTACTGAAGGATCTTATTGATTGGTTGACATTGAGTGAAAGCAATTATGTTGTCGTAGAAATGAAAGACAATTAGTTAGAATCGAAAGCAATGTTTTGTTAAAAAAATAACAAAATAAAATAATAATAATAAAGAAAAAAAGCACATTTTGATTGAGCAATAACATATGTAAAAAACAAAAAAAAACACGAGAAAAAATATCGAGCAAATATAATAAAAAGAGCTAGACTCAATCAAAGCTACTCCATGGGTAGCATTAAAAAGCACATTGTTTAAATTCCTTGCTGAGGTAGTAAAAACTAACTTGACTAACAAAAATAAAAGCAAGAATAAAAATATTAAAGATTGAAGAAAATATTCCATGCAATTATTGTACCTATATTAATCAATGTTCGACTCTCTCTATGAGCGACATTCATTACAAGAAACACAAATACGTACACACATACACTATATATATGTATATAT
>NC_068986.1:110291838-110294302 GCF_001194135.2 Octopus bimaculoides
ATATATATATATATATACATATATATCAAAGTGAACAGTCATTGAGGTTATTTCTGGGACTATTACTGTCAAATGCAATACAAAACAAAAGGAGTTGAACAAGAGGAAGAATGAGAAAAATTAAGAAGGGGGTGAGTTGTAGTAGTGGGAGGTGCAGGAGGAGGTGAAGAAGGAGAAAAAGTAGAAGAATAGGAAGGCGAAGAAGGAGGGACGGAGAGGAGGGTGAGGAGAGGGAAGAAGAAAAAGATTTGCAATTAATGTATGCAGTGCATAAACAAATAATGAAATAGACTGGTGACGAAGAGTAACAAATCGCTCCTCCTTCTCTTCCTCCTCCTCCTCCTCCTACTACTCCTAGTACTCCTCCTCCTCCTACTACTATTACTACTGCTGCTGCTGCTGCATTCGTGACATTAGTAATAAAAAACAATAGCCCTAAATCTACAAAACCACATCTGTGTCAGGTTCTCGGTGCATATGATCGATCATTTCTGTACCGATTAATTCATGTGCACCTGGTTTATAGATATAATTTAATCGAACGAATCAAGCCCAGTATTCATTTTTGCTTTTAAGCCGAATATATATTCCATTATTGTCTTTTACAGAACCATTAAGTTACGGGATAGAAACGCACAAACACCGGTTGTTAAGCGGTGATCGGGACAGACATAAAATCAGAAACTAATTTATCTTGAATTTTATTCATATACTGTCATTCGTTTTTCTTCCATGTGTGTATATTTGTTTGTGTATATGTCTGTATGCACATATGTATGTATGATTGTATGCATGTATTATGTATGTACAAATGTATGCACGCATGTGTATACGGACGTATGTATGTGCTTGTTCAGTTTTATTTCAAAATCTTTGCCAATGGAGAAAGAGGCGCTTCCTAATCTAGATACAAGACTCCTTCACTGGAATTTCAGCAAGGTATTTTTGGGTTCAGTAATGGAAAGAACTGCCTAACGCAGCTCCTGCATCACCATGATGACATTTTGAGAGCTGTGGGGGAGGTTCCAACACCAATGACAGCTACTTTGATTTCAGAAAGGCGTTTGACATGGTTGATCATAAGATTCTCTTCAAAAACTTATCCAAAATTGGTGTCTATGGGAAGTCACTACAATGGATCAAGTGTTTCCTGACGGATTGAGCCCAACGTGTTGTAGTCGAAGGAGTAAGATCAAGCCCAGCCACAGTCAGTTGTGGTGTTCCACAGGGCATTGTGTTGGGCCCAGTTCATTTCATCATCTTCACCAATGACCTTACTGACATCATCAAGCACAACAGCATAAGAATCTTTTCAGATGATTCCAAGCTCCAGAAGGTCATCTATGGCCTGGGCCAATACTGTCCGAAACCTATTAAAGTATCAAAGTATGTATGTATACGAACGGATTTTTATGTTTTGTTTTATGTGTGTATTGTTCATGCAGAGATGCGTATCTAAATAAGTTCATATATATCTGAATGATAATGGAAATTTTTAAAGTTATTTTACACTTCCTGTGATGGATTAGATCTGTAGTCTTCGAATAAGCTTTCTCTTTTTTGGTTTTGAGAAACCTAATTTCACAAGATTGGTATTTAGACAGTGTGTTATATATCCCAGGGCCCCAATAATTACACGTATAAACCTGAACTTGTAACCTGGATATGTATGTGTGTATGTATGTGTGTATGTATGTATGTATGCATGAATGTATGCATGTATGCATGTATGTATGCATGTATGTATATATACATGTATGTATGTGGGTAGGTATGTATGTTGGTGTAACTGTCAGATTAGTGAGGCCGCAAATTTTTAGTTCGATAGAATGAGAACTGGTTTCAAAATCAGAACTGTGGCCAATTTTCTTCAAGAAACGTCTTCGAGCCACTGCTCAGCAAGGGCGTAATCTAACGCATGAAACATACACAAGCATAGAAGAATATAAGGATAAACGTGTGTGCGCGTTTGTGATAGAGCGTGTAAACACACACGCTTACGAAAAAACGAGTGCGCACATGCAGTTATACTGAATGAGAGAAATAGAGTGAGAAAGAGAGAGAGAGAGAGAGAGAGAGAGAGAAAGAGAAGGGGAGATTCTGGAAAGGAGAGAGAGAGAGAGAGAGAGAGAGAGAGAGAGAGAGAGAGAGAGAGAGAGAGAGAGAGTTAGAGCGTGAGGGAGGGAGAGATTGATAAACAAAGAACACACCCACATGTTGGTATTTGATATTTCAATATATTACCATGACTGCATGCTGAATAAGAAGAGCGAGTTGGTTCGACACGGGGAGCAGATTAGAACTTGATGTTAGTAGAAGCAGAATGTAGTTTTGGGAAAGATTTGTTTGAAAAAGGTAGAATCATCTCAAAAAACAATTTATACAGTCTGTAATACAATCACACAAACAAACCTCTAATGCATATACATATATACATACATACATACATACATACATATATATA
>NC_068986.1:110294552-110300627 GCF_001194135.2 Octopus bimaculoides
ATATATATATGTATATATGTATATATGTATCTCTCTCTCTCTCTCTCTCTCTCTCTCTCTCTCTCTCTCTCTCTATATATATATATATATATATATATACAAGCACGAAAACAGACATACACACGTACACATATGCATGCCTGCGTACTTGTAGGTATATTTGTGCGTATATGCTTGAAGAATTTTACACACTTGCAATTTCTTTCGCTGTAAATTTGTTTATTCATGCGTGAGTTAGTATGCTAGTTGTTTTGTAAAGCAGCGTTTATTTCACTTTGAGTCGATGAATTTAAAACACAAGAGACTCTCCAAACTAAAACAAAATGTAAAGAATAAAATAAAATGGAAAAATCAGAAACGCAATAATTTGTTTGAAAGATAAATCTGATACAAAATCACATTAATTTTGGTGTAGTGAGTTTGTTCATTACAAATTTCTTTCTGTTTTTCCTATCAAGCCAGTTTCAGAATGATAATGATAGTGATTTTAACATAAACACGAGGCTGTTGTTGTTATTGTTGTTATTATTATTATTACTATTATTATTATTATTATTATTATTATTATTATTATTATTATTATTATTATTATTATTATTATTATTATTATTATTATTATTATTATTATTATTATTATTATTATTATTATTATTATTATTATTATTATTATTATTATTATCATGCTTATTTTCTTTAGCGTCTACTTTCAGTTCTGTTTCCATTTCTTGCCGAGTGTCTTCCTGACATCTGGGGCAGAGAAAAATACTATATACATTGGTAGGCCATTAAAGCAAAACGCACCGAATTGTTCATTTACAGAGTCATGTGACAGAGAAAAAGGGGAAGACTGAGAGAAAAAGGAAAAATTTTAAAAGATAGAAAAGCAAACAAATAAATTAAAGGGGGAAAAGGGAAAGTAAATTCACAGCGAAAATTCTCTTCTCAATACGTAGCAAAGATGAGCAACCAAACACAAAAAAAAAACAAAGAACGCAAAAGTAAATTATTTGGCCCCACAACATTAGAAAGCTCCAGTGCAAAGAAAACAGAAATGTCTAAGAGAACACCACACCCTCCAACCACACGAACACTACTGCGACTCCATTTGACCCCAAATAAAAGCACACACACAATAGTCAACCACAGAATCTCCCTATTTCATACTGACGAGGAGAGCCAACAAAAATTTGATGGCCCTTATAGCCGGAAATAAGGAAATTGAGAGAGGGGATGCAATATACGACAGTAGCACGCTTAAGGTCCGGAAAGTTTGCTGCTGGAACGGATGCCTTAAAGACCTACACAAACATTAAAGAGGCTTTTCCCAACGACGTGAGAAACCCTAATGTCAAGGCCACTTAGAGACTTTTGGAGAAAACCAACCAAACAAAACATCAAACTTTGCCAAAACAAAAATACATTCTTTGTCCAAAGGCATCCAGAAGAATAAGACATCAAAATTATAACGAATCAAAAATTAGATCCTTTCCCATAAAAAAAAAACAAACATATATATATATATATATATATATATATATATATATATATATACACACTAAGATATAGAACAGAAAATATAGAACAAGCAGTGAAAGATGAACCTTGCGATGTGAGACTGAAATTGAAAAACAGAACTACACACACCACGACAGAAATCGTAAAAAAGAAAGAAAAAAACTTGTTTATTTCTCTCTTCTTTTTTCTCTCTTCACTTATTTTACAAAAATTCAATATGATTGAACTTTCAATACTGTACATTTGGTATGATCTTCACCGAACATTTACATGTATATTACTATCTGTCTCTGTGAAACTCATTGAAATTTCTGTAAACATTTGGACATTTGATGGTTTAAACATGTTTCTCTAATTTTTACCTTGCCATTCTAAACTCTGCTAAAACCTATTTTTTCATATATATTTGTACCATTGATAATAAAAAAATTGTCAAAACTAGTTTGGTATGTGAATAAATCTGTTTAAAAACTACACAGATTTCAGATTCAGGTGTATTTTCAGACCGCCTAATAAATTCTCTGATATATATATATTACACACACACACACATATATATATATATACATATTATATATAAATACATATATATATGAATGTATGTATTAGTTACACAATGTGCAAACGAAAATAGACTGTGTATTCCTTTATGTACGTCTGGATAAATGGGCAAAATTACATGGGAAAATAGCAGCCTCACTCCTAGGAAAAACACAAAAATATTACCACATACAAAATAAACAAAAGATGAAAAACTAATAAGTCTCATAAGAGGATGTGTTACATGATGAAAAATACCATTTATATACAACCATACGAGTAGTACGAACATTACTAGTGATATTTTAGCAATAATAACAGCTAGGCCAAAACAAGAGAAACGATGATATTTCCATTTATATAGCAAGCGAAATTGCAAAGTCTTTTTGAGAATGGCTATCTGTCCTGTGTAGACGATGCAACAGAAACACTCGGCATGAAAAAGCAAAACGGTGATTTGAGACCAGGTGGTCTTTCTTGTTTACAAAGTATAATGTGTGTATATACGAAGTATATACAAACATTACTCAAAAGTATATACACATATTACTCAAAAGTATATACACACATTACTCAAAAGTAATCGGAAACATTCTCTGTGGGACAAACCCGTTGTACTTCAAGCTTCCGCCGGTAGAAGCCACTTAATGTGATCCTCAGGCATTCTCCAATGGTCGTTTTAAGTCGTACTGCAACTTGGTGCCTCTCTGCGATGGCTGCAATGACTAGAGTGAAGGAATTAGTCAGCTTCCATGAAATTATGTTTTTTGCTAGGGTAAACGGTGGCTGAAGCAGTTGTTATGCTTCAAACAGCTTGCAGGGGCGCTACTATGAGCAAAACACAGGTTTGCGAGTGGTGTCCACGCTTTTGGAATGACTACTTGTCGATTGAAAACCAACCTTGCTCAGGATGAACGTCGACCTCCCAAACGAATGAAAACATCATGAAAGTTCATCAACTGATCTTGGAGGACCATCAACGAACAATTAATGAGCTTGTTGATATGACTGGTATGTCCTGCAACTCCTGCCAACACATTTTAAGGAGCGAATTGCGAATGAAAAGAGTTGTAACAAAATTTGTGCCTCGTTTACCCACGGATGATCAAAAGCTGTCATGACTTAATGCGTTGGAAGATGATCCGGAACTTTTTTTGGGAGGTCATCGCTGTTGACAGAAGTTGGTGCTACGGAATTTTCAGATGTGGAAGACGTGAAAAAATAAATAAAGAGCAAAAAACAACGGAAGCATTAAAAAGCATCACCTCGCAAGAGTTCCAGCACTGCTTCCAACAGTGGAAAACGCATCTAGACCGATGCATTGCTTCAAGTGGAGAATAATTTGAAGGCAATAATACTGTAAAATTCTGGTTTGTTATGGGTAACCCTCGTGTGTGTGTGTGTGTGTGTGTGTGTGTGTGTGTGTGTGTGTGTGTGTGTACATACTGAAAAGCGTAAGGTAAAATGTTCCATGTTTTTGCATATTGAAAAATAGTTTTTTGCAGGTGCTCCCAAGACAGAAGCTGGATGAGAAGCTATGTGGTAGGAGGGTCGAGATGCTTCCAATTCAATACGGCAAGGCCTGCAACATCGTCGTCCGGGCGTTTAGTGTCGAAGGCAGAAGGAGACAACCTGTGAGATACACTACCTCGTATTGTACCCCAGTACGAATACAAATGTGATGATAGACGCTGAAGTTCAATGACATCAACTATACGGTCGACCCCTGTTTCGTAGTCAGAATAGTAATCAATGTACAGGCAATCAGAAGAGAAATGTAGCCGTTTGAGGTCAGGATATAAGTGAAAATACCAATTATCTTTGAAGAATGCAGAGCCATGACAGAGCTGAACAGGGTTGTTGGAGGGAAACAACGAAGGGGAGAGACTGTTTTTGTAGGTCAAAATGACGAATTTGTTGTAAGAGCCACTCGCGAACTGTGATGCCCTAAAGTTTTCGAAAATCATGGAAGTTAATGTACAAGACAATAAAAGGCAACAAACCTAGAGCATCATCTGTCACAGTTCTTGAGTTTTTCTTCCAGAAGCATCAACAAATGAATTACCGACTGCAACTGTGTTATTGTACATAGACATCTCGCCAACAGAGGTAAAAAATGCTAACCGCGACGCTGGAAGTGAACATGCTCATATATTTCATAGAGATAATAACACATTAGAAAATAAATATAACACCGAGTTAATGAATTAATAATTATATACATAGTTATAAACACAAGTAGTTTAATTTAAGAAACACAATAATGTAGCAAAATATTGAAATGGCTATAACAAAACCACGAACGGCAGCATTAACAATCCATTTTTTTTTCTTTTGCCTGAAGTTTTTATGTCTAATATTTCATTTTGAACGTTAGGCAAAATGAGACATATGACATAAAAAAAAACTTCAGGTAAAAGAAAAAGTGTATCATAATAGAGAGGGTCTCCGAGCCTGAGGAATTTAACGACAATATAAGGGTCTGCGAAATACAAGGGTTAATGTAAGTGCATTGAAAGAGATATTGGTCTTAAGTTTCGTTTTACCTGATTGGCAGAGTGCGCACAGGTAACAAATATCGATATAACTCCATTAGTTTTCAGTTAGCTCGAAAGTCACCTATTTTCAGCGATGTCTGGAAGGTTCTGCATGGAACTGCAACTCCGAATCACCTTCAAGCACCGATTCATTGCACATACACTTGCACTGGAACAGACGAACACATACACACATTCGCACACAACTATGAGCATCACATTTAGATGCTCTTATTTGTGCTGAATGCCATTTCTCAAAAAGCCCACCATCATGTTTATGCAAACAAATCATTATTATTATTATTATTATTATTATTATCATTATTATTATTATTATTATTATCATTATCGGTGTTGCTGCTGTTGTTGCTGCCAAGCCGGAGAGCTGGCAGAATTGCTTTTCGGAATTCCGTCCATCTTAACGTTCTGGGTTCAAATACTGCCGAGGTCGCCTTTACCTTTCATCCTTTCAGGGTTCCATAAAATGAAGACTAGTCGAGCACCGGGGGGGGGGGGTCAATATAATCGACTTATCCCCTCCCCCGAACTTGCTGGCCTTGTAGCACAATTTGAAAACACTATTATTATCATTATTATTATTATTATTATTATTATTATTATTATTATTATTATTATTATTATTATTATTATTATTATTATCATTATCATTATCATTATTATTATTATTATTGTTGTTTTTGTTTCTGTTGTTAAATAAATGTTAAAATTTAATCTGCGAATAAACGTTTATTGGTTGGAAAATAATATTAAAATAAAAATAAAAAAGCGGTTTCGTGGTTGAAAATGTAAAATAAAGCCAAAAACAGTCTGTATGATTTATTGTTGAGGCTTTTGTGGTTGTCTCTATAAAACCAGTCTTGTAGAACTCTATAGAATATTATCAGCCAAACAGTATTGACACTTGTCTCGAGATGCTTACATTCACAGAAAATATGTTGACTATTTCAAATGTAATTACAAGTGAGTCTCTCTCTCACACACACACACACACACACACACACATAAACATATCCTCGCACACAGACACCTTCATACATATATACACACAAAGAACAGTATATGTGTGTATATACGTATATTTTTGTTCATCTATATCTCTATACGTGCATGTATATGTATACTTACATACACACACACAAACACTCACAAACACACTCACGCACACACACGCACACACTCACGCAAACACACATACGTATATGTATGTATATATGTATGTATATATGTATGTTTGTATAGCTTGACTTTATTATTCAATTCTCATATTTAAACTTTCTGCTTTATGCACACATTTATTCACCAAAACTCAAGCGAAATTCATACAAACACTTCAGGTTGAAAGCAAACAGAATGCAACCTTAACAAACATAGAGGTACTGACTCACATACAACACACACACATACACGCTAGCGATATATATATATATATATATATATATATATATATATATATATATATATA
>NC_068986.1:110301375-110304761 GCF_001194135.2 Octopus bimaculoides
ACACACACACACACACACACACACACACACACACACACACACACACACACACACACACACACACACACATATATATATATATATATATACACTTCGATATATGGCTTCAGGACGTCACCGACGGTGCAAATAACATGAAATACATACACAAACCAGTTAAATATGTAAACAACGAGAGAAAAAAAAAACAGGACAAGTAAACACAGAGAAAGGACCCTTCATCACTTGTTGTCTGCCTATGTACTCCTCATTTCGAGCATTCAACGACAATATGTGTTATCAAAGACAGTTGCTCCCATAAATTCTAAAATAAAATTTAGGATTAATGCTGGGTCAAATTTGGGAACAAAAACATGACAGTGGAGACATACAAGGAAACCGAACGAGAGAGAGAGAGAAAAAAAGAGAGAAAAAGAGAGGGAGAGAGAGAGAGAGATAGAGAGAGAGAGAGAGAGAAAGAGAGAAAGAAAGAGAGAGGCAGATACATATAGATATAATTGGATTTCGTAGAACAACCGAGATAAATAGAACTCATTAGACGGATATGAAGGTGTCTGTTAAATAAATCAAATGGCCATTAACATGAAGTCACTGTATTTAGTGTCATTTATATCCTGTAGTACTGACCTACCTTCCGGTTGCATGTAGACAGCCTCTACTACTAAACATAATTTTCTCTGAAAAAGCATTATCACTCTACCGCCAGACCTCATAAGACCGGAGAATGAATTTCCCTTGCAGTATAGTGAATGAGTTTGAATTCGAGTGTTGCAGAAAATCTTGTCTCTGTAATGCTTACCATCTGCATGTTTAGTGATCTGAGATCGTTGAGCAAGTCCAAGCTGAACCAAGACAACATCTATTTAAACATCCTACACTTACTGACCCCATGTCTATTGGAGTCTTCGAGTAGTGCGTTTGGTGTACCTTTTTCGGAAGGTTTGCCTTAAAAGTTCCTTAAAATTTCTTTGCATTTGTCTCAATTGAACTTTGTCTAAAAATCCCAGCCCTTGCTGCATAGTCTTCAAAAGTGTATAAAAAAATCGGTTGATGTTTTTGTAATAATCTGCTTTTAGGTTTTACAGTTGAAATTTATAAATCCTTCCCACTCTGCTGTTATTTTCCATTTATAATCTTTTATTACGAGATTTATCAACTCAGTAACGTTCTTAACTCTGACAACAAAAGTAACGAATTTTGGGATTTGTATGTCTATGCTTAATGTTGTTGCTGTTGTCCCTTTCATTGTTTTTGTTGTTGAACTTGTGTTTTCCAGTTGCTGTTCTGTGCATTGTATCAAATTAGGCTGTTGTTGTGATGATAGTCTTAGCGTTCCTTATTTGCTTTTGTTCTTGATTCTGTTTCGGTGTTTGAGCTAGGGGTAGACTGATTCTATGATATCTGTTGTTTCGACCTCGTTTCTGATAGCTTTAGCTAGGGCTTTAAGCTTTCCGCTGTGGGTCTTTCTACTGACACCTCACCACTCTCTGTGTTCTAGCCTTTTTTTCTTATTAATTTGCAGAAGATTCACAGGTGGTAAATAAAGGCAGGTTGCTGTGTCTATGTATGTATTGTTGGTCTTGTTGTCGCTGATGTTGTTGCTATTGTGAGTTAGGCAGTAAATGAGTTTTTTTTTGTCATGAGAGAGAAACGCTTCTGGGTTTGATGTTTCCACAAATATAACACCTAAACCTCCTGTATTCTACCTCTACTCTTCTTGGTTCTCATTCTTAATATGAATGACTTCGTAAGTTTTTTTTTTTGGGGGGGGGGAGAACACCAGTAACTTTCCTTTTAATTCTGACCACATTTTTGTCGAAGGTTTTTCTCATTTGAATGATCTCTTCGTAAAGCTTCAAGGACATTTAGGATTTTAGGTATTTCTCCTTAGTGACTCATTTTATTATTGAAATAAGGGATCGGATAATGTATTGGATACTTTATTTGCAGACTTTCAATCAAAAGTATTAACCATCTTCTCAGCGAATGCAGAAAACTAGCAGACAATTAGTTCAAACCGAGGCAAGGATGTTTTGGATAAAATGTGTATTAAATATTAGCCAAGTTTTGGGATTCCAAATGACAGAAGAGAGGTATGAACACGTCTCAGAAGCTGTAAGGGTGGATTACAAGTCAGACTTTTATGGAAATAAGACCAAAAAATATAAACATCTTGCATGGGATACAACAGAATGTGGCAATGGGAACAGATGCTCAGCTGTTATTCAGTTATATAACTTACTTGGTTTTGTCATCACGGTGAAGGTCATATATTTTTAATTGTCCTTCATTGGAATTCAGTGTTACTGGGGTAGAATTGGGAAGGGTATATTACATCAAATCTACACTATTAATTGTATGAAGCTTATCTTATCGGTTTATTGTTCTGTGCAGACGCTAAGTTACGCAGACGTAAACAAGTCACAATTAGTTATTAGTCAGTAAGTGAAAAAAAAATAAAAGTTACACAAGCATACATACAAGTCACACACGTATATATATATATATATATATATATATATATATATACACGTGCGTGTATATATGACAGAAGGAAGAACAAAAGAGAAAGAGAAAGAAAGAAAGAGAGAGAGAGAGAGAGAGAGAGAGAGAGAGAGAGAGAGAGAGAGAGAGAGAGAGAGAGAGAGAGAGAGAGAGAGAGAGAGAGAAATTCGTCCTAGCAGCGCTTACCGAGAGGACGAGTCGCATTTTTAGAAATTTAATAAAACAGTAATTGTCTCTCTCACAGTGGATATACATTAAGTATGTTACACTGATAGCCATTTAAAATAAATACTGCTTTAGTTGCGTATACAGTATATATTCATACATACATACATACATACACCCACACACACATTTATATTAATCGTTTGAAAATATATGTGTGTGTGTGTCTGTGTGTGTGTACGTACTGAGATATATCAAATTCACTTATAAAGCATTCGACATCATGGAAATTGAACGAGGAACTACGTGGTTGGGAGAAGAAGAACATAGCCACAGCTTTGCTACTGCATGACAGTTATTTGAAAAGATTATGTATACAAATAAATCACACAAATCTCATCTCGTACATACATATACAACTTACAGAAAATAGCTCTAAGAGGAACGAAAGAAATATTATGCGCAGTAATTTCACTGCAATGGGAAAAAAAGTTAATAGTCTGCACGCACCCGAAGCACAAAAAACTGCACACAGTTGTGCAGTAAAAGCATACTTCATATATATATATATATATATATATACGTATATATGCATATGTATCTATCTATCTATCTATCTATCTATCTATCTATCTATCTATCTATCTATCTATCTATCTATCTATCTATCTATCTATCTATCTATATATATATATATATATATATATATATATATA
>NC_068986.1:110306722-110310479 GCF_001194135.2 Octopus bimaculoides
CTCTCTCTCTCTCTCTCTCTCTCTCTCTCTCTATCTATCTATCAATCTATGTATGTATGGGTGTATCTATATATATATATACATACATTACACACACACACACACACACATATATATATACATGTCTGTGTAAGCATATGTATATCTATCTATCTATCTATCTCTCTCTCTCTCTCTCTCTTTATATATATATATATATATATATATATATAGATATATATTTACATGTATATGTGTAGGTACATTGTATGAACGTATATTTTTGTACGTACACTTGTATATCTATGTGTGTATGTGCGTGTGATGTGTATATGTACAAGTAGGCGTATATGTATGTATGTATCGTCCGTAACAAAAACAAAACACGTCTAAGACTTTGTTAGTCACGAACAAGCGGATTACTTTTTATGCACTTAGCACAACCCGAAGATTCGTTTACGCTCTGAGTTTGGTTATGAGAAATATATCAAATCTGAAAAGAACCGAAAAGAGAAAAACAACACAAAACGAAAAAAAAAAAAAGAAAAAAAACATACTCGCACATACGCACGTAAGAAAACCAAGTACAACAAGACTAACATTAAATATACAGAATTTAGATTATTGTAGTAATGGAGCAGATACAGGTCGGAGAAGATGAGTCGAAAAAGAAGCCGAACAAGATGTGCAAAACTCTTGCCATGCAGACTCATTCACGATTTCAATTTCCAATTGAACGGTTCTCTGAATTCACTTAAGTGTCACAGAATGTCCCGAGGGAAGAAACACCCATAAATCTGAAACATCTCATTTTTATATTCTTGGTCAAAGCACTTGGCGTTATTTTAAAAACGTCCTAAGATAATTCTCTGACATTAAATCACATCGCATTATCTTGCTCAGCATTATTTTTGGACCGAAAATATCAGAAATGTTAGTCTTTCTAATTTTGGCACAAGGCCAGCCATGTTGAGTTGTGAGAAAAGTCGATTACGTCGACCGCAACGCTCATATAGTACTAATTTTATCGAACCCAGAATTCTGACAGGCAAAGTCATTCACAGCGGAATTTGAACTCAGAACTTAAAGAACCGGGAAAATAACTTTAAGCAGCATTACACACTCACACATATATACACTCGTGCCCACATACGCACGCGCTTACCCACACTTACATATACACAAGTAAACAATATCCTCACATTGTCCTACATTCTCGCGCACTCGAACTTTATCCAGGTCATTGTTGTCTTCCTTGCAACCCGCGTCTCCAACAACTTACTTCTTTCCAGTCATGTCAATATGTGCAACCGTTAATCCGGCCAATTTTACTCTTCTCCATTTTTTCTCTCTCTCCACCTGTTTTCTCTCCTCATTCCTTTCTGTAGAAGAGCGTAGGATCGAAACGTGAAAGAACTTTTTCCATTTTTTCGGGAAATCAATCAATGGCAGCTATTTGAGGACACAGTCATCTCCATATGCTCACAATTCATAAATAACAGTAGATGCCGGATCCCAAAGCAGAGAAAAGCGCTCATCAGGAGAATAAAATGAATAAACCGTAAAATCAATACTCTAAAACACCCACCATCAACAGCAACCCCAATCGAGAGCATTAACAACCTTGGTTTCAAAGAAGTAACTGCTGCTGGACTGTATGAAAACCCTCATAAACGACCAAAGAGCTGCAGTCGAAACCTTTCGTGATGGGAAGGACTATCTAACACAGCTCCTCCACCACTTTCATGGCAGTTTAAACGCACTAAGTGAGGGCTCCAGCATCGATGTCATATACTTTGATTTCAGAGAGTCGACTACAATATACTGTTAAGGAAGCTATCCAACACTGGAGTCGGTGGATAGCTACTCCATGTATTAGGTATTTCCTCACAAACAGGACCCATGATGTTGTGGTGGATGGCATCCACTGAAGACCAGCAAACGTCATCAGCGGAGTCCCGCAGGGTACTGTGCTAGGTCCACTTGTGTATTGTCTGTATCAATGACATTGCAGATTCCATTGAACATAGCACCATTAATTTATTTGCAGAAAGTCATTAAGGGAGCATAAGTTCAAGCGATTCATCAACTGGACCTATGCGCAGTAACCCAACAGGCACAAAAAAAGCAATATGGTGTTGAACGAAGAATAAGCTTATCGACTTTGGAAAAGAGGGCACCCTCAAACAACCATATACACAGCCGTCAGAAGATCTACATGAACTGACGTATAATATCAGAGACTTAGGTGTAACTGTCGTGAGCAAACTTTCCTGGAGTGTGCACATCAGCAAAATAGTCGATGTTGCCCGCAAAATGTTCTCATGGATATTCAGATCTTTGCAATCTAGGGATCATGAAACCATTATCCTTGTCTTCTCTACATTCGCTAGGCCCCATTTCCGATACTACCGCCCATTGTAGTCCCCCTAAAACTAGCAAGACATAATGAGGATCGAAGCGCCACAAAGACCAATCACTAAAAAAATAAATGGTATGATGGGACTTGATCATTGGCCCCGACTTAAACAGGTGAAACTATTCTTTGCAACGCCGCCGTGAGCGATATATTAGTTGCACCATGTGGAAACTATTTCACCAATATTATCCAAATGATATCGGTATTATGTTTACAGTTCACCTTAGACTATTCCCCCGTGCAATGCGTCCCTTACAAAGGTCGAGATCACATCACTTAAGAACATTGCGGCAAAATTTCTTCACTGCAAATGATCCGGCTCTTTTCAATGTTATCCCGAAATAAATTAAAGTAGAAAAAGACCCCAGAACTTTCAAACGGTACCTGGACAAATTCGTCCCAGAAATACCGGATAAACCACCTGCACCTCGATACATCTCAACCAACAACAACTCTCTGCTTGAGTGGGACATGGTGTCCAGAAATAATTAATAAAATATCATCCCCAAGTAGTGCTACTGACTTAGTCATGGCCTGGGCCGATAATGGCCGAAACAAATCTAAGTTATCTAAGTTATATATAAACATCACTATATGTATGTATGTATGTATATATGTATGTATGTATGTATGTATGTATGCATGTATGGGAAATCGCTACGTGGCCCGAGTAGAGAAGAATTGTGCATTTGCAGCACGGCGTCTCGATTGGATCCCACTACATTGCCTTTTTACAGTTTTCTAAATCGTCAGGGTCGACCGAAGCCGTATACAAGCCCGCTGGATGGGTCGTAATCGTAATCCAGGCAGTACAGTCTTGCCACACACATTACCACGCTGATTCCGTCTCGCTGATTCTGAGTTACATGAAGAATGTAGGGTTTTGCGGAATGAAACTCTAGGACATTTCATTCACGAACTTCTCGTCGTCATCGCCAATTCTGTGTACCTGCATACATATACGTGTATATATGGGTGAATGTGTGTGTCTGATTCTCTGCGTGTGTCTGTGTCTTTTTTTTCTGTGCATATATATCTTATAACAATGAAAAAAACAAACGAAAAACGCCAACACGGCCAAAATCAGACAAGAATAATAAATAAGGTCTTTAGAACATTTCGCGTACAATGAATCAATAACTAACAGCATATTTACTGTACATGTTCTCTACCAACATTCTGGTTATAAGAAACTTGCTTCCAAACCGCATAGTTCGAGGCTCGGCCCCACTGCTTGGCATCTTGGGCAAATGTCTTCTTCTATAACCTCGGCCTGACCAAAACCTTGTGAGTGGATTTGGTACACGGAAACTGAATGAAGCCCGTCGTATATAAATGTGCGTATATATATATATATAT
>NC_068986.1:110310806-110323668 GCF_001194135.2 Octopus bimaculoides
CCCCTAGGGGTCAGCCACACTTAAGTGGCAATATACTACACTTTATATATATATATATATATATATATACGTGTTTGTATGTATATATATCCATTTTTCTCCTTGTCTCCGTATTCTTTCGGTTGAAGAGCGTAGCTCGAAACGTCAAAGACTTTCCGTATTCCCGAGCGTCATACTAATATATACTTTTGTTATTTACACCACCTGTCCTCGTCTGTTGTTATTTTTTGTATATTCTCCCATATATATATCCATGTGTTTGCCTTTGTGTCTACATTTGTCCCGCCCGCATCGCTTGAAAACTGATGTTGGTGCGTTTACGTCCCCGTAGGTCAGTGATTCGGCAAAAGCGACCGATAGAATAAGTCATAGACTTGTAAAGAATATGTACTGCGGTATATTTCTTTGACTAAAAAAAACCCCCTTAAGTCGGTGCTCAAGCATGGCTGCAGTCTAATGGCTGAAACAGTTAAAATAAAAGAATATCATAAAATTCTGTATCACTTGTAATATGGAACATATCTCCAATAAGCAAAAATACTGCGATAGAATCTCGCCGTTGGTGCAAACAGCTTTGAACGTCGCGTCATTATCTATATACTTCATCTAGATTAGTGTCGTAATGCATCCTTGGATTAAGTTTACATATATGAAACAAGTAATATGTGTTGTTAATGCATTACACAGAGCTCTCCGAAAGGACACCAGACCGCAGGACTGGAATACATCTCCAGAGAAGTGGTACAATTCTGCTGCAATACTTGGCCAGAAGGAAAACCAAGCGTATATTATGCCTAGGTACGTTGCGAGAAAGCCTCGAATTTCCAGAAAACTCCATGTTATTTCCAATAGGCAATGAGTAATCCCTCTCAAGCAAATCTGACCAATCAAAGGATCTTTCCCCTACTCTGAGTGGATCACGTGATACTCTTCCAACACTGTTTTGTTTCGAAATAGACATAAACGGATTTCAATACTTAAACCCAGATTTACATATAATTTTTATTAAATTATAAATGATTTAAAGTTGCCAGATACGGAATGATTATAGGAATTTCTTAATAAAACTAAGAATTATTTAAATTATAAAGTGTCAATGGGTTTCATAAATAGTTGAGTGTTGAGTCTTGTATCATTTGTTGCGAAGAGTTGAGACAACATCCGCTTTCGATCGACTCAATTAAACTTCCATTTGAAAATAATTGAAGTTGACAACGCTATCAATTTCTCTGCAATTTGTTTGAATGAGGCAGTAAATTCTACTCCATTATTTCTCTGTGCATTGATCGTCTTACAACAGACATCGATAATAAAGAGTAATTCGATCTGCTTTTATTGATTTTTTCCCATCAATATAATCGTGTCTTACAACAAGCATATATTTATTATTATTACTATTATTATTGTTATTATCATTATTATTATTATTATTATTATTATTATTATTATTATTATTATTATCATCATCATCATCATCATCATCATCATCATCATCATCATCATCATTATTATTATTATTATTATTATTATTATTATTATTATTATTATTATTATTAGTGGGCTGGTGGTAGTGGGGTTGTGTTTTTGTTCTTTAGTTGAGTGAGAAATTGATGTTTGATAGATTGAGTTACTAATTGTGGAAATTTTGAAAAATTCAAAGCGTTTAAAAAGCAAAGCATGAGCGAAGATTGGAATTAATCTCTGTTCAAATATGTATGTGCGTAAGCTTGTGCGCCTGTGTGTGAGTATATGAGCGTATACATGTATATATATGCAGTTATAAATGTTGAGACGTTTGTGTATGAATATATGTATACACGTCTATATGTATATATATATATGTGTGTGTGTGTGTGTGTGTGTGTGTGTGTGTGTGTGTGTCCGCGCGTGTGTGTGTGTATGTGAATATTAATGGTTGAGTGTGTATGTGCGTGCCTATGTGCTTGTGTGCGATGGTGTGCACATCTGAATGTTTTCAGGTTTTACTATGTATATCCAAGTATGTCTTTGTATGTATGTTTGTCAATACCTATGTCTGAGCTGGCGTGTGAATATTTGCACATATGAATAATTATACATTTATGTATGAATACGTGTGTACGCACGCACTCATGTGTGTGTATGTGTCAGTGTGTATGTGTAAACGTATGTCTTTGTGTGTGCATGTGTGTGTGCAACTGCGTCTAAAACTGCGTCTAAAACTGCGTGTACCCGCGAGAACATGTCAACGATACAAAATTATATTAATAATTTTATAATTATTTGGATTGCAGGTTCGCTAGATTGGTGGACAAAATATCTTTTGGTTTAAATCCCGACACGGGTAATTATACTTTTCGTTCTTCATGGGTCGATAAAACAAAGTAGCAGTGAAATACTGGTGCCAATGACATCGTCAATTTTCTTTTTAAAATTTTCTGACCACGTATCCAAAATGGAGGCAACTATAATTAATTCAGCGTGCAACTAACATTTTATTATCGGTCGATAGATATTCGAGTGGATACACGAATTGTTTTTTTCGCTGAAATTAAAAACAAGACCTTCGGCTTTTGTCTGATTCTTTATTCCGAGAACAACTGACTGACGAGAGATAACATGTCGAAACCCCGGTGTCCCACAATATCTTTCACTAATGAATCGAGTGTTTTAGGAACGCATAACTATTCTCCCGAGATGAAGAAAAATTTGTTGGGACCTGTCAGAACATATTCAGAAAAATATAAATGTCAACGCGTTTGAAAAATAACGATTTACTAGATATTATCTGGATTGACAGATTCAATGATTGGCATCGAAAATGCCTTCTGATACATTCTTTTAGTATCTCGGTTCAAATCCCAACAAAAGCAGATTTACTTTCAAATTTTTCTGGTCATTGAAATAAATACAGCTTTAATACTTTCTCCCTAATTTCTATTTGTTGATTAATATATGAAATTATTGCATGTTATTAGGGAGTTTTATATAAATTTGCAGGCATTTTATAACCCTGAGTATGTTATGTAGGCATAGTTATGTGTGAACAGCGATGTTGTGATTATGATCTTTGATCGTAAACATGCGGGTTCAACTTCGATCTCATTTATACAATATCAATGTTCTGCGTTCACTAGAAAATTTGTCCTGTCTATCTATCTATCTATCTATCTATCTATCTATCTATCTATATGTTTGTATGTCTGTCTGTCTGTCTACATACATAGATATGCATGCTCATGCATATATATACACGTTTATGAATGTGTTGTGCAAAATTCCTGATGTGAAACCGACGAGATGGCCATTTTCGTTTTGCTAAACAAACACTTGCAGTGTATATTCATTCTTCACTCGTTTATTGTTGTTCTTATTCTAACTCATGTCCATTGTCCGGAAATTTTTCTTCACACATCTGTGACCTCTTCAGCCACACTTTCCGTCCTCGTGTGTGCTCTTGCTCCACTTAGTCAACTCTGTTCTTCTATGAGTTGTATCCTTATATGCGCATGCATTTATGTTTATATTTATGTGTGTGTTTGTTTGTATGCGTATTTACATGTGGATGTGTCTTTGTTCTTAGTGGTACTATGACTCTCCCTTCAGCCCGGTCCCCTTCCCAGTCGCTCCTCCTACTTACTTGATCCCGACGTTTGGTACCGTCCCTGTCTCTCTCTGTGTTTGTGTGTTCGCCCACATTGCTGCCATCGGGGTACTTGTTGCTGTTGTTGTTTCTGTTGCAGTTGTTGTTTCTGTTGCTGTTGTTGTTACTGCTGTAGCTGTTGTCGTTGTTGGTTACGTTGTTCATATTGTTGCGACCATTTGTGAAGTTATTGCATGCATGGTTGTATGTGTATATTGGTTCGCTTCCAATGTGATTTATATCCGTGTGTCTATGCAGTTGTTTTTATCCGTCTCTATTTCATATATTTATCATAGGCGTGTCCATATTTGTCTATTGTATGTGTATTACACAGTTTGGATCTGTTTTCTTTTCTCTCTTCTGTCTTTTGTTGCCGTATGCTGTGGTGTGGTGTGTATTATGGTTCGATTCATATTTTCTGTTGAGGCTCGGTCCGCTTATTGCTATGGAAAGCGGACGTTAAACGATGATGATGAAGATTCCTTTTATTTTTATATTTTTAATACTTTTAATACTTTTTTATGCGTTTTTAAGTCAGACTGCGGCCATGCTAGAGCACTGACTTTAATCAAAGAAATCGACCCCAGGACTTATTCTTTGTAAGCCCAGTACTTATTCTATCAGCTACTTTTGCCGAACTGCTAAGTTACGGGGACGTAAACACACCAGCATCGGTTGTCAAGCGATGTTGGGGGAGAAACACAGACAGACAGACAGACAGACAGACACACACACACACACACACACACACACACACACACACACACACACACACACACACATATATACGACGGGCTACTTTCAGTTTCCGTCTCCCAAATCCATTCATAAGGCTTTGGTCGACCCGAAACTATGGTAGAAGACACTTTCTCAAGGTGTCACACAGTGGGACTGATCCCGGAGCCATATATATGTATATATATATATTATATATATACTGCAGCCATTGGAGAATCTTGGTTGAATGCATCGAGCTTTGTACTTATTTTGTTTAAAGCCTGGTACTCATTCTATCAATATCTTCTGCGGAACCGCTAATTGATGGGGACGGAAATATACCAACATCGTTTGTGAAGCAGTGGGGTGGGGACAGCAGAGAGATGAAGAAACAGATACTTGGTCAAGAAGCTCGTTGGATCAGTGCGTCTCCATAAATGACTGCCAAGATCCCAAATGCTTACAGATTTTGCTCATTGCTACTTTGCCCTTTGTTTTTCTTTCGAATCTCCTCGACTATCTCCCACTTTTTCCCATGGTCCTTCTCTTTCCCTACAAGCGGGATGTATTGAGGAAAAACTGAATAAACTGTTGCTTAGGTGTGTTTCCCTCTCCTATTTTAGGGGGTTAAGAAATATTTCATTCTTTGGAAGACCCCATCGCGTACTCTCTTGGTGGTTTACTACGTTCGTTGGTGTTGTGAAGAGTCGTTCTCTTTGCAGTTAGCTTGTTGTTTCTATTTCTGCCGCTGTGTCTTTTCACTTGTGTTTTATATTTTTGAATCCACAGATTTAACACCGAGGTTTCTGTCCAAGCGCAACCATCAAACTAAATTGTTTTCCGCTGTCAATACGGTGTGCATGGGGATTATTCCGAGATAGCGTCGGGAATAACTTGTTCTTGGAGGTCAATCCAGAACACATCATATATTGACATCTGTAAATGTTGTTGTTCAAATATCTTATGGATATTTCTAAAACACTTATTATTATTATAGAGATTATTTTCGTTTTCTCACTTCACATTCGAGTTGTCTCGATTTCCAGATCTTTAATTAACTTCTCTTTTAATTAACTTTTAATTAACTTTTAATTAACTTCTCTTTTAGAGGTAAGTTATCGTAGGTTGTGAGTGATATATTGATTCGAAGGTATTGCTTCTCATGGTGGACTTCCACAACAACATCTGGTTGTTTAGCCTAGATCCCCTTGTGGGTAGATATCTGAATATCTCACAGTACGTTTACTTTGCTATTCCAGAAGACTTCTCACGGTGGATTCTTCTGTTATCCGTTTTGGCATAACTTCAGGTTTATGTAAGCCAAAAGGTAGCCATGTTCGTTGACGTATTCATTCTTGTTTTAATCTGCGCAGCCAGAGATAATGTGATTAATTGTTTCTTTCACATCTCTACAGAGTCAACACTTACTGTACGCTCTATGATGTAGTAGTTAGTAATAGTAGTAGTAGTAGTAGTAGTAGTCGTTTTGTTGTTGTTGCTGCAGCTGTCATCATCGTAGTCGTCGCCATCAACGGCATCATCATCATCATCATCATCATCATCATCACCCTCCTCCTCCTCTTCCTCCTCCCCCCTCCTCCTCCTCCTCCTCATCATCATCATTATGAACAGCAATAATTGCTTATTGTAGTTGAGAAGACAATTATTGAAGTTATGCTGAGTTAGTAGTTTGCTGGAGAAATGTTTAAAAGGCAAAAAAAAAAAACAGAGTATAAAAAAATATACAAAAGAAAGTGAATGGTAAAATACTAATGGCATTACGTCATTAAATCTTCGAATCAGGCAAATCATTCAATCTTTCTTTCAATGTGAACTCTTCGTTATTTAGAATGACATTTTATAAACGCAATTCACCAGAATGGAAAGAAATGAATGACAATTAGCTTATAGAAACGATTTATTTTCGTTTTAGTAATATAAATATTCATTTAGACACACTTACACACACGCACACACACACACTTATACATCGAAACATATACATAGCAACAGAGAGAGAGAGAGAGAAACTATGTGTGTGTCGGGGGGGGGGGGAGATACAAACAGACAGACAGACAGAGAGAAAGATAATTATACAAGCATTTAAGCACAAAGAGGTAAAATGACTAAAGCTTTCGAAGTCGTTTGACAAAAGCTAATCTTGGAGAGAAACTGCTTTGAAATGTGTTCTTATTGTCTTTTTAAAAAGGAAGAAATAAGTAATGTATTCCTCGATGCATTATGTCTACATTATAGAGAAATAAATCACTAATATGTCAATTATTACGATGGTCATGTCTGTAGGTTTTTCGTTAAGTATGTCGAGAAAGAGAATACATCGTCACCCAAGGAAGTAATCGAAGAATGAGCAAAAACGAAATTTGAACGTCTCATATCTGAACGCGCACGATATCGACCGAACAGGACAGAAATGCGCATGCAAATCCGTGTACAAAACTACAAGTTGTGTACAACTGGTGTGCTGCTAAATCCTTGAAATGTTTCATGAATTGTATTACGTTTTATCCGAAAGTAAATTGTAATTAATTATACTACTTTTATGAGGCTGAAGCACGCACGCACATACACACACACATACGCACGCAGTCACATACAAATACGAACAGACACACACACACACACACACACACACACACACACACACACACACGCATATATCTCACTATATATATAATGGACACAAGTTTGCAATGTTTCACCAAAAAGGAAAGCTGTAATCATCACTAAATGTGACCTGGATGTAAGAAATTCCTACATTGCTCGATATAAGAGCTAAAATGCTCTAATACAGTGGTCATAGCTCATATTTGTAAGCATATATACTGACAGGGGCTGTAATCGTCCAAAAACACCGTTCGAGAATTCCTCATACTAACAGTTAGTTTCGGCAATTTCCGTTTTCAGTCTTTGATTCATTTAGCGCTTTCAGTTGATGGACTATGATGAAGCTATATAAAATGAATCCCACTTATCGGGTATCGAAACTAAGCCTCGCAGTAGCTTTTATTTATATTGCAAAACGTATTGTAAAACCTCTCAATAAAACACTTTATATGAATGAACGAGTCCTGGTCGGAATTAAACAAAACCACCACCACCACCACGACGACGACGACCACCACCACCACGACGACGACGACGACGACGACCACCACCACCACCACCATCACCACTACCACCACCACCACCACCACCATTATCATGATCTTAATCGTTATCGTTATCATCACCATCAATATTGTTATTATTTTTTTCCTACTTTCTTCAAATTTTCTTCCATTTCTCGCCGAGTGTTTTCCGTACACCTAGGGCAGAGAAGCTCATTGTATGCATTCCCAGTTTGCACACGCAAATTCACAGGTAAAATATGTATTAAAAAAAGTTAATAAATAAACAAATTCGTTGACTGGATGTTGTTTTCACAGCGATAGTGCTCTTCTCAGTACATGAGTCGTTCCAGTTAACACGATTTTGTAGGGATGGTAAGCCTGGTATCATTTATTCCTAGGTATTTATAGGATTGTTACTGCCCAAGTTCCTTTATTACCGTTTCGACATCTAATTCGATTGAACTTGACATTACCAGTCTCTCTTTCTTCTTCTTCTTCTTCTTCTTCTTCTTCTTCTTCTTCTTCTTCTTCTTCTTTACTTTTTTTTTATCATTTCATTACATGTAAACCCCCACCCTTTATGTCACTCATTGTATTGTCCCCCTCATCCTTCACCCTTGTAGCAAATAAATGAAATCATTATTATTATTATTATTATTATCGTTGTTATTGTTGCTTCTAATACTAATAATTGTATTGTAGAATTAATAGTAGTAGTAGTGGTGGTGGTGGTCGATGCATTCGATAAGAAAAATGAAATGAATGTCAATATATAAGGGTGGAGAGAACTAAATAGATTGTGTGTTTAATTCCTTCTCTCCTTTATGGTAATTCCAATCAACACTGAGAGATCAATATTGTCATTTACAATCATATGAGTGGTTGTGGAGTTCGATAAAATACGCAAGTGTCACGTGCTGGGTCAATTAACTGGACCCAAAGCGTTCGTTTCGCAACGAAGTAAACCCGGTGCCGAGGAAGGAAAACGTTTTAAATATGACAGGTGAAGAAGATGAAAAGAAATTATTTGTGATGTGTTCAGTGTTATCCTATTCGGAGGTAACTAATTCCTAAGGTTTTTTCCTCTTCATTTCTTTTCTAAATATTATATCAAATTTCTGTTTAGTTTTTGGAATTGACATATGTAAATATTTATCATAAATACTTAACTGAATCTTCGCTATTTATTATTCGTGAAACACCACCCGAATATATTGTTATCATTTTGTTTTTCTTTCTCGTAACAAAGACGTTCATTTTTGCGCTGAGCAAAAGTATTTTTTGTATGAATTGAAATTTATTTATTCTTGCTTCTGCCTCATTATAAATTCATTCCTGCCTTTCAGAATTATGTGGCTTGAATTCAAAGACAAAAATCTTCGGAATTATATTTGATTCTGAAAATACAAAATTAACGATATACCCTTGCGGTTTTTGCAGATAAAACTGTATAAGGCTGCATTTGTTTTAATTTAAGCTTAAAAGGAAGGAAAAACAACAACAACAAAGACACATCCACCAAGTGATTGGCTAATCTTTAATTTCCTGTTGGCTTTTCTCGCTTGCTTCCTCGCTCATTACTGATTCTTCTATTTGAAAATTGATTTCACAACTTTTACTCTATGACCTTCATTCGTGTTTGGAAATCATTTTGTTTTAAGTATTTTTTTCTTTCTGTCTTTTTTTAGGTAGAATGAATAACACAAGTTTATGAAAAAAATAACAAAAATATGAACAAAAACACAAAGTTGCACTAAAAATAACAAAATTAATCGAAAATAAAAACTATATAAATAAAAAAAACAAGGAACAAACACACGATAAACAAGAGATGGCAAAGAAGAAAAAGAAGAGTAAGAAGAAGATTTCGTATTGTCTCTCATCGATCATTTTCAGAAGTTAGCCTGACAAACCGATTCAAAGGAAGACATCATCACGAAAAGAGAAAAGACAAGAAACAAACACAAAAACCAAAAAAGAAAAGATGAAAATCAACGAAGATTAATATTTTCTCCACCTTATTAAGAATATAAGACAAACAAGCTATAAAAAAAAAGGCTAAAACCGCAAGGCAACAACAACAACGATTGTAGCAATAATAACTGCAACGACCACAGCATCAGTAGTAACAACAACAATAACAACAACAATAGCAATAATACTTTCAACTAAACAAAACGGAAAACAACAACTGCAGCACCAACGACACCAAAAATAATAACAACTAGATTAAGAACAAGTAAAAATCTAAGCGTGGCGTCAATAGAATTCAAAGAATTAATTATTTCAATAAATTTTCTATTTAATTATAATGAAATCTTATAAGATGGAGTTTTAAACCAAAGAAACAAAAAGAAGTACATTGCAAAAAGTGAAAAACTAATTGCGAAAAAAGAACCCTGAAAAAACAAATCCGAAATAGATTCACACGAGAAATAAGCCTGCACGAGATGCTAAGGAGTCTTTTTTTTTTCTTCTTTAGTTAATAATTCATACTTCGCGATACAATGATAATAATTTTGGGAAATAGTCGATCCTATTCCACTTTCGTTTTCACACATGAATAAATATTTCCATCATGATAGATGACAACGTTGCTGAAATGACGAGTTGACTGTTGAGCGAAAGTTCTCACAACTTTCTGTTAGACACACATATCTGGAGGCATATGCAGACACATGAACACATATAGGCATAAAAAGACATGTACACACGCAAAAACACGCATATGTAAATGCACAAATACGCATACAAGCACATACACATGCGCACATATAAGTATATACATGTATACATATTAAGATGTCAAAGATATAACATCGTATAATCATGTATGTGTCGATTAATTGTACGTATGTGTATGTATATGCGCTTTTATACATATATAATAACGTATACTTATTACATAAAATGTAGCGCATACGAATAAATTTATATTTCTGCACATATCTATAAATGTAATCATTAAGTACGCGATATATATGTGTGTATATTTGTGCGTGTGTATATAAACACATATGCACACTCCACTTATTACACACACACGTATATGAAATAGAAAGAAAAAAAGTTTCACGATTCGAGTTATACACTTTACCAACGAGAACATACAAATAAGAGTGTTTGAGTGTCAATCTGAGGACAGTGCAATCTAAGGATATGTACTAAGAGTGACAAAAATCAAACATACAGTCAACATCATAGGGTTTGGAGTGATCACTAGTGATGGCGATGTTATCCCTCCATTCGTCTTCCCACGCGGCCTCAGACTCAACACAAAGGCTTACATCCTATGCCTGGAGGAGGTAGTGCTCCCCTGGGTCAAGATGGTAACCGCTGGAAGACTCTATGTCTGGCATCATGCCGCACACGGAGGAGAACCTATTCATGGCTGTTAGACAATTTCTGTGACAGCATCACCTCTAGCATCTACAAGAGAACGAAACCGTCACAGGCACCGATCTTCTTTCCATGACTAACCTGTAAAAACAAAAGTACTCTACTTACCCAGCTCAAGTAAAACTTATAGGACATCGACAAATGTTGGAAAAATCAAATTTCCCCCAAAGAATATCTCAGTGTTTAGTAAGCCTATATGTATGACTCTTATGACTTTTCCGATGGTGTGAACCTTCCAATAGTCCTCCCTTGTCAAAGTGGAAGAGCTTGTGTGCTCCAATGACTCCGAGAGCGATGCCGTCTAGAGTCTTAGACTCCTGGTAGTGCCACCCATAGCGGGAATGTCGCGGATGAGGTCCCAGACTTAGCACGATCAACCACCAACATCAAGATCCCAACGGCGAGGGAAATAGAGGGGGACAATCTCAAGCCCGCAAGGATTGACTCCGGCGGAAGCGAGCGACGGTAGGTGGGCAATTGTGACAAAGGCGGAGAGACTCCGGCAGATCGCTGCCACCAGCCTCATCATAACTGCACTTCTCAATTCTTGTGCCGCAGTGGAGAAGTTCCTGACCAAGTGCGTGCACGTGGCCGTCGCGCAGCCACTATCAACTCAAACAGATTACTCAGCGACTGGCTTCGTCTTTCTACTATTTGAGTCTCAAAAAGAAGTCTAATACCGATGGTATCGCAGGCGCAGGAGGCCGGTTTGGAAAGCTGGAAGCCTCTAATCCGTGACCAGATGGTCGCTCTCCAATGAATAGCCGTTTTCCATCACTGGGATTCTTAAGCAATGATGCGTCGTGGCACCAACCTGTTTCTCTTTGCACATAGCCACCATGTTCAACGAATTACCACTAAACTCGCCTTCCATCAATATGCATTTTCGCTTGGAAGGTGGACTCTCTAATCTCGCACATCTCCGCGCAAAGACGAGGACCTCCGCTATCTCAATCCGTGAGATGCAGTATGCCGACGACAATGCCACCTTGAGTTGGACCGCTGATGGCTTACAAAGGACGGCCGAACTTTACGACGCAGCTTACGAACGCTTCGAGATGCAGGTAAACACACTAAAACCAAGACCCTGATCCAACCTGCACCACGCCAGAACAGCCCATCCACGAACATTAGCATCAACAGCGAACACAACCCATTCTCTTACCTTTGGAACACTTCACGTACCTTGGGAACACTTCTCTTACATTGGGATATCCATTTGAAGATCACCACGTGTGAAAAGGAGGTGGAGAACCGGATCAGGGCGGCCCAATCCACATTCGGCAAATGCATTCAAAGTGTATTCTTCAATTACACGTTGTCCATCTGGACAAAGTCCATGGTCTTCCGTGCCATTGTCCTGTCAGTTCCTCTCTTCGCTTTTACTGCCGTGACTTCAAGTACCTTGAATACTTCCAGCAATCCAAGTTACGACAGATACTCAATTTTCGAAGGGAAGATCACGTTACCAACAACGAGGTTCTTCGCCGCGCCTCACTGCCAAGCATCGAAACCATCATTCTTTGCCATCATCTCCGCTGGGCAAATTACATCCAGCGTATAGAGCCTTCTCTGTGTCTGTGTTTGTTCTCCCATCATCGCACGACAACCTATGTTGGTGCGTTTACGCCCCTGTAACGTAGCAGTTCAGCAAAAGAGTCGGACAGAATAAGTACTAGGCTTACAAAGAAGAAATTCTGGAGTCGATTTGTTCAAGTAAAGGCGGTGCTCCAGCATGGTCGCAATAGAACAACTGAAACAAAAAAAAAATAAATAACGAATATATATATATAGGAGATAGAGATAGATAGAGAGAGAAAGAGAGAGGAAAAGAGAGAGAGAGAGAGCTTTACATGGAACATACACTAAAGTACGCCCACACGCATACTCATATACGCACACACATAAATGTAAGCATGTATATATATATATGTGTGTGTGTGTGTGTGTGTGTAAATGTATATATATGTATGTATATATATATATATATATA
>NC_068986.1:110324211-110324686 GCF_001194135.2 Octopus bimaculoides
ATATATATATATATATATATACACATATATATTTATTTATATAAACACATATATATGCATATATATGTATATATATATATTCTTGTATTCTTTTATTTGTTTCAGTCATTTGACTGCGGCCATGCTGTAGCAGCGTCTCTAGTCGAACATCTCGACCCCAGGACTTATTTTTTGTCAGCCTAGTACTTATTCCATCGTAATCTTTTGTCGAATCACTAAGTTACAGGGACCTAAACTCACCAAGCTCGGTTGTCAAGCGATGATGGGGAGACAAGCACAGATACACAAATGCATACATACATACATACATACATACATACATACATATATACATTCATACATATATACATGCATAAATGTATATATACATATACATATATACATATATACATATACATATACATACATACACACACACACACATATATATATATATATATATATATATATATATATATATATATATATATATATA
>NC_068986.1:110324798-110327332 GCF_001194135.2 Octopus bimaculoides
TATATATATGTATGTATATATATAGTGATCTATTAAACACACGTAATGGAAATTCAGCAGAGTTGAAAAGCAAATTTGTTGCAGCATACGTTCAGACATAACATTTCTAATAGCCGTCTTGTGTTTAAATACATTGTATATATCGTTGCGGCTAGTGCAAAAGGTAGATACATTTATTCATTATTTGCGATTAAAATACTCTCCAAAATGTCAGAGTAATATCACAAATTGACAGATCGGAAGTGATTTTAGGGAAAATAACGTATCGAGTAAACCCCGTATACAAACGTCTATATCATTTAGAAAACAGTGTTAAAACTAAACTGCTGAGAAAAGTTAAATATACAGTGATATATATTCAGTCTTCTAATATTATAGACGAATCCATCGCAGGATTCTGACACCTGGTTACCGAATGGATCCAAATAAGTGAGTCAGAACAAGCTCACATTCGAAGTATTAATCATAATTCATAAAAATCAAACCCCTAGCCCATGCTGTCAATACTTCTAGGATTCTGTTTCTTTGAATGGTGATACCTGGAAATCAACAATCGAAATTCTGCTCCGCTAACCATGACCATTGATGACAAACGATCAACACTCTGAAACCATTAACCTAAACTCCAAAAATAGATTTCCATCTCTTTTCACTCATAAACTCTGTCAATTTGAACCATCTGTGCTCCCTTATTTTCAATTCCTTTCTACTGAAATTCCCAGAAAACCTCTTCTTTACTTGAAAAGAGATCTCTTGATGAGGTGCTCCATTCCCAAGCAATTTGTTTATCCTATAATTGGTCCTTAATTTCCATAATTATATTCATAATCAAACTCTAAAACCCAATTATGATTTGATCATTTTGACTGTACTTCCGACAACCTTATAAACAACACCAGCAATAATCTAATGAGAGAGAAATCTACGTGGCTCACACCCTCCTCCTCCTCCTCCTCCTCCTCCTCCTCCTCCTCCTCCTAATCGTCATCATCATCATCATCAACAATAACAGTACCAGCAACACTTACCTCGTCCATTCATGTTTGTAAGTGAAACAGGTCAGCTCTCAGGCGATCTCTTGCGCGAGTACCTTCTTGCAATTTCGGTAGTACTCAAGGTTTATTCAAACTCATCGCAAGATATTTCAGTTCACCTCCCAACTCTGCCGACTCTCTCTGCTTTTACACTGCCTCCGCTTTCTCCATCTTCTACAAAACTGGCATCAGTGATCATGGGTCTCCATGCCAAAATCGGAAAATACACAAATTTTCTTGGGAAAGATACAGCAATGCTTTGCACTTTCCTGTGCCAGTTTATTTTCAGCTTAGCCGCCTGCACTACCGTGCTTACACTTGATGCATAAAGTTTATTTTGCCCCTATGTGAAGGAATGGCACGAGTTTCATCAGGGGCCAAAAGTCCTCCGAGTGCTTTATGCCTCAGTCCCAAAATCGTTTTTCATAATTTGGCACAAATGGAGCCCCACACGGTGTTACCACTCCAAGTCAGAGTAATCATGAGGTAAAGCCATGCTCTTCAAATATTCTGAACTGGAGCTTGACCACTGAGTACCATTTAGTGTTTTACTCAGAACAAAAACCATAATGGTTCAAGCACCCTACACCATCACGATAGAGGAATCAATCTAAAGTTTACTCTAAGTTCTTTCAGACTCGCAGATATTAGAAAATACCATTAATACCGGAATCGATGTTCTCCGCTCTGATATGCTTGCAGTATGCCAAATGCTACCTTATATAGTAATTCGTAACACTTGTTTATTTTTAAACATGAGTCCCTCTCCCATTATTCTCCAAGTCTGTCTGAGTTCTTAATTCTTTTAATTTAAAAAAAAAGAAAGAACATTGTTTGGTAGAAGCAAAAGAACTAGAACCAATGGTGCTAAGCATTTGGTCCACCGTGCATCTGCCACCTCGGCACCTTCAACGTGGTTTCAGAACATATAACAGTATTTATACTTGTCTCTTCAATTTCAGTCTTGTGCTTCATCGTTTTTCAAATGTGACAGTGACTGTGTCTTTTTCGTCCATTCACCCAACACATGTCGCATCTTCTTTCTCTCCTGCATTCACCAATTTTCACTATTTACTTGCCTCCATTATTCTTCATTGCGTATTTGTTCACATACTTTTACTAACCAGCATTTATTTATTCCGTATTGTCAGAAAAGTTACAACTCAAATCTTATAAGTTTTCTCGTCTTCAAGATCAACCAATTTATTCCACTTTTGAACTGTTTATATTCACTAATTGCCGGCGTAGACCATCAGCTAGTTTGTTCGGCTCCATCTGTTTACTTTATTCATATATACGTTATTCAATCATTCCTTGATTTGTCTGTTATACTTCCTAGTTTATTAGATTTTTCGTTTTCGTGTTCGGCCGGCTACAAACTAGATAACTGCATTGACCTGCTACCTACAGAGTACTATGAGACAGACTAGAATTGTAGAATATATACAGACGTACACACACACACACACACACACACACACACACACACACACACACACA
>NC_068986.1:110327503-110331504 GCF_001194135.2 Octopus bimaculoides
TATATATATATATGTGTGTGTGTGTTTGTGTGTTTGTGTGTGTATGTATATGTATGTATAAATATATATATGTATATATATACATGTATATATATATACACACACATATATATATATATATATATATATACATGCATATATATGTACATAAACACACTCACACAAACACACACACACACATAGACATACATGCAATCTATACCCTTCTCATGATCCCTGTTTGTCTTCGATGACGGAATATCTCATACTCTAGGATATCTCAGAAACAACTGTTAGACCTTCTGTCTATAAATGTTTTGAAAACTATTCACAACCTTGTATTTTTATTTCATTCTGTTAATTTATACAGACACACACACACACACACACACACACACACACACACACACGCATATATATATATATATATATATATATATATATATATATATATGGAGAGAGAGAGAGAGAGAGAGAGAGAGAGAGAGAGAGGTTATGAGAGGTAAAGGTGTTTATAAGACCCAAAGTGGTCAGGTAATGCCGAGTAGGTTCTCTGGATAGGCCACATTTAATCTCGAGATTTGGTGATTATGCGAATAAGGAGTCCAACGTAGGTTGTATATCAGCATGTGTTATTTCTTTACTACCCACAAGGGGCTACACACAGAGGGGACAAACAAAGACAGACAAACGGATTAAGTCGATTATATCGATCCCAGTGCGTAACTGGTACTTATTTAATCGACCCCGAACGGATGAAAGGCAAAGTCGACCTCGGCAGGATTTGAACTCAGAACGTAGCGGCAGACGAAATACCGCTAAGCATTTCGCCCGGCCTGCTAACGTTTCTGCCAGTATGTATGAAATTGTTTTTCTCAGAATGAAATAAAAAACCAAGGCTGTGAAGATTTTAGAACATTTATAAATAGAAGGTCTTACAGCTGTTTCCAGAATATTTATTATATCCCTTCATCGGAGACGGTGTGAGAAGATGGTTAAGCAATAGTTAATTTAGATAAGATATGAAATAGTGAAGTGAAGGAATGAAAATAGATGTGAGGTATGTAGGGATATTGCATTTGTAGATCCATTATTTAGGCAGAATGGTATGCATATAAGATTCCTGTACCTTGTGAGTAACTTCTAATAGTCTTTGAAATTGGTTATTCTAAGTAAAGAGTTTGTACATAGTGCTATTGAATCAAAAGTGACCTAAAAGTAGGGAATCTATCTGTAAAGTCAAATCAAAAACAGGAAGAGAGGAATAAAATAAACAAAGAAAAAGGAAAAAAAAAAGGAGAGGGATAATACAGAGATGAAGACAGGGAAAGTGTACCAGTTAGTGGTCAGTCAAGGTAACTTGAAAGTAGGAGTGGGGAGATTAAGGTGATAGAGAGAGAGAAAGATTTTATAAGGTTATTGGGATTACTTAAGAGGTATAGTGGAAATATATGGTATGGTTGTTTTGGCATTTGGATTTGTGGTAGAATGTGAATGCGTGAAAAATGCGGTGGTTGCATGTGCTTAGTGCCTCGTTATGTTTATTTAGCAGTGTTGGAGAGTTGTGCTTTAATATGTGAAACGCCTCCTTCAGGCAAAATTTGCAGGTTGAGCGTTGACCTCGGTAGGGAAGCCCTGAATCCAGTATGGACCATGATAGAGTATAGGGTATGTTTGTATTTTTGTGATGATGTATGTGGTTGGTGAGTGTTGTAGATTTACTATATTTATCGTATCTCAAAAATGGAGGTTCTAAAATCTCCACAGCCTTTGTTTCTTTATTTCATTCTGAAAAAATTATATATATATATGTATGTATATTCTTTTATTCTTTTACTTGCTTCAGTCATTTAACTGCGGCCATGCTGGAGCACCGCCTTCAGTCGAACAATTCGACCACAAGACTTATTCTTTGTTAGCCTAATACTTATTTTAGCGTAATCTTTTGTCGAACCGCTAAGTTACGGGAACGTACACACACCAGCATCGGTTGTCAAGGGATGTTGTGGGGACAAACACACACACACACACACACACACACACACACACACACACATATATATATATATATATAGGACTATCTTCTTTCAGTTTCCGGCCCGAGGTTATAGTAGAAGTTTTTTGCCTAAGGTGCCATGCAGTGGGACTGAACCCAGAACCATGTAGTTGGTTAGCAAGCTACTTTATTTCATTTTATTTGCCATATTTTGAAAGAAAGGAAACACACAGCATCCTTGGCAGGAACAAAATGGGCTACACCGTATTCCAGCCCTGGCTTGAACTGGTACTCCGTTGCAGTCAAATAAACACACAATAATCCTGGTCCGAAATCCAGCGACCGAAGTGAGCAAATTAAGAAAGAAAATCTTTAAATGGTTTCTGTTCACTGAACTTGGTTATTTCATAGAAACGCCCACCAGCAGCCAGCCACACACACTTTGCCTGGAGCAGAACACAAGTCGATCAAATTTTCTCGAATTTTCGAATTTTCGACACCGCCAAGAGCAAGGGAAATGTCCCAGAACTGGGCAGAAGATACGGTAAAAATAAAACCTCAATACTTCTACCCAGCTCACAAAAAGCAAATTCAGTTACCCTGACAGAGTTCTCTGTTCCTTAGACGGAGCTATGCGTTGCATGTCTATCTTCAATGGTAACCGGGAGTAGACTGCCAGCAAAAACTTGGTAAGCAAGCTACTTACAACACAGCCACTTCTGCGCCTCTATTTACATTTATATATATATAGAAACTTCATATATATGTGTGTGTGTATATATATGTGTACACACACACACACACACACACACACACACATATATATATATATATATATATATATATACATATATGTGTGTGTGTGTGTATATATACATATATATATGGGAGAATGTACGAAAACAAACAACTACAGACGAGGACAGGTGGTGTAAACAACAAAAGGATGTATTAGTATGACGCTCGGGAATACGGAAAGTCTTTAACGTTTCGAGCTACGCTCTTCAACAGAAAGAATACGGAGAAAACACGGAGAAAAAAAATTGAATGGTGTTTGGTCAACGATCTATCATGACTACTGTCATGGCTTCTGTTGACCGGAAGTTAGAAAGTTTACACAGGAGAGCTAAGAAAAGGGGGAGATAACAAAGGGGGAGAAAGAATATATATACATATATACATTCACGGTGGTGCACCAGCATGACCGCAGCCACTTGGCTGAAACACATAAATAAATAAAAATATATACATACATATATATATATATATATATATATATGCACACACACATGTATATATATTTCTGTGTGTGTGTATACATGTATATATAGAACACGGACGCAAGTGTTGTAAAATGTGGTCGCCTAATTGCGGAACATATCCCAATCTGTTGGAGGCATCTCAATTCCATTTCATACGCGGAGCAATATTCAAAATCAAATCTAACTTCACTTGCATCTCTGAAACCTCATTTACGTAATCAGATGCTCGGGCTGGCATCGAAAGTAAGAGGAAATTCGATGCTAAAGAGATGTACGGTGCACAAGCAACAAATTTCCTCCCCACAATATCACCAAATATACCTCAATCAGCACATAGACGAATGTGCAGAACTGTCACAACCACAATTCCAAATTTTCCCATTTAATCCACTTGCCTTGTGGTCCTTAACACAAGTAAGACTCATTAAAGAAGCCTCATTTATCCAGAAATATAAACCATAATTAGATATGAAACCATATTAAAAATAAAGGACTCAGCCCATCTAATGGAAGATGTAAGCTAGAATAAAAACCGACAACACACAAAAAAACATTACAGATTTACCTCCCCTTTATTGTAAAATAAAATAGTGAACAATTATCTCCCCTAGCAATATTTCACACCCCCACCAGCAATTTATCTCTTTCAACTCTCAGTTTCATGAGCAATTCGAAACCGGTCTTTACTTCAATTATGCTAAAAGAACAAAACCTTATTTTGTACAAAATTGTATATCTTTATTTTCATTGTGCTAATATACTCT
>NC_068986.1:110331828-110332502 GCF_001194135.2 Octopus bimaculoides
ATATATATATATATATATACATATATATATGTGTGTGTGTATATATACATATATATATGGGAGAATAGTTAGGAATATTTGTAAACAAATGATATAACAAACACATGCTAGAATATACACATTAGCTATTATAAATATACACGAGGTATGCTAGAAGGTATATATATATATATATATACTATGAAGTAGGTTTTCTGCATGGTAAAGTTAATGCACTTGATAGTATTTTAAAATCTAGTACAAGAACGCGCGTGCCAATTCAAAGAATTTGGTGCAAAAGGTTTTAAGCGAAGCGTTGTTGCTAAAGAATCAAACATGGTGGTCGGTAGACATAATTGTTGATCCACTTAAGTTATGGTGGTGTTACTGGTGATGGTGCTGGTTGTGGTAGGAAGACAAAACAAAAAGCAATTCTAAAACAGAGTAAATAATTAAACAAGTTAAAAGAAAGGAAAAGCTAAGCAGGATTTGAAAAATATATTTCTGTATTCGAATTTTAGGGGAACATCTTTGAATTAGTGCTGATGGAATGTGTATTGCACACACACACACACACACACACACACACATATATACACACACACACACACACACACACACACACACACACACACACAGACACACACACAAGATTGTGTAATATATAGAAACGTGCATAATATATGTATGTATAT
>NC_068986.1:110332653-110333661 GCF_001194135.2 Octopus bimaculoides
TATATGCATACATATGTGTACATATATAAATGTATACATATACGTATACACAACCGCACATATATATACCTACATGCATATACATGTATATGCGTATGTATGTATGTATGTGGGTGTGTAATGACGTTAAATCTTTTCGAAATGGTGCCAACGGAATTCCAGAATCGCTCCACGTTGTTTGCATCCAAAAGTAAAGAAAATACGAACAAAAGATAACACACACACGTATACACACACACACACACACACACAGTCACGATCACACACACGCGCACACACGTACACGCGCACGTATACTCTCACATACACCCACAGATAACCAAAACGAAAAAAAATACAATGAAAAAATAAAGCGTAGGAAAACAACAAATATATACATAATAAAAACATGTAGCGCATATTTAATGATTACATCAAAACTGAAGAATAGCAGAATTACAGAATTTACGAGTAAGGTTTAGTATCTTAGGCTGAAATGAATAAGCGTTGCTATGGAGGCTGTGCTTAGGTAGACAAGTAGTGAGACGTGATATATATATAAACATTCTTGGCAACAGACAGAGATATGGTGTTGAAGTTGTTTCGCGTAGCGGGAGAAAATATCTAATATCTGTTAGTATAACACAATTATCACTAAACGCAAAAAAAGGAGTAATCTGTGTGGATATATCTGTGTATGTGTGCATATATATTGGTGAGTCTAACTATCTATCTATCTATCTATCTATCTATCTATCTATATGCCTCGAAATGGAGGAGGCAAATATATTAGAAATTGCTACTGCAGAGGAGAAAAACTGGGAAGGGGGAAAAAAAGTCGAAGTCCTCCTCCACATCACTGAAGAGGAGTGCCAAAAGATCCCCACACACATCCAACTGGCAAAGGACCACAAGTTATATGTAGTGGTGGAAGGAAGGCGGCCACGTTGTTATGTATGCGGCAGCGAGGCACACCTCAAGGATAGTTGCCCAACCGCCGCCAACCAAAAAAAGCAACAAGGGCAACCA
>NC_068986.1:110338451-110342416 GCF_001194135.2 Octopus bimaculoides
ACAAAGAATATATATACATGTATACGCACATATATGTACATACTTACATCTACATGTGTATATATATGCATATCAGGGTACAGGACGTTAGAACAATGAACTACAGACAACCGAACGAACACATAGGAAAACGGAAAGCCACTTGGAATATCCCTTCATCAGCTGTCTCTATTCTAACTAGACGCTTCGAAAAGACAGAGAATGAGAGAGAGAAAGAGAGACGGAAATAGAGATTGATAGATACATACATGAGTGTATATGTGTGTGTGATTATTATATCTGTATTTATACATTTATATAAATGCACTCGACTGAGTGAAAATATGTACAAATAAAATTATGCACCTACAATCAGGCTATCACAGAGTCAGAGAGAAACGGAGAAATCACAAACGCCTCTCTCTCTCTCTGTCTCTCTCTCTCTCACTTTCTCACTCATATATATATATATATATATATATATATATATACACACATACACATCTTGTATATCGAAATTTGATAGATATTCTCTAGACAGTATTAAACAGTTAATGTAAACCGTTATCTCTGAACCCTCAGTGTCACTCAGTAAAAGTTGAATCTTGAATATTAAAGAGAGTTGTTCAAGTAATTTCGTATGTCATCGCCCTTCATAGATTTGGCGAAACAGCTCACCCGTTAAGTGCCTCTCAACTGAATCAGTAGATTACACACACGCATATACGTGTATATGTATACGTATGTGTGTATATTGTATCATATTTTATTTTATTATATTTATGGAGTCATGTGTTTCTGGTTAAATGATTCGCTTTACATCAACTGGATTCCGGGTTCAGTCTCAAAGTGTAGCTAGTTGGGCAATCTGATCGCACGGTCCTATTAATGTCTTGTGGGTCAATATGGTAAACGGAAACCGTTTGGTAGCTCGTCGTTTATACACACAAATGCGCGCGTGCACACACACACACACATACACACACACACACACACACACACACACACACATGCACACACGCATACACACACACATATATAGAGTGCGGTGAATAAATTATATAAATTACGGAAACATGAAAATAACAGACACCTCGTTTTAACAGATGTATTTACCAAAATTACATTAAAAAATCTTGAAATACTAAAGAGTAAATGTATTTAATAGAATCATCATTGGCTTCAACCACGGCCCCCACACGTCTTCGGAATCTCCTGCAACTCTTCTGGGCGCTCTCCCTATTTAAGTTGGTGAATGCTGTTATAAGCCTTGCCTCCATTTGGCGAACGGTGCCATGATACTTGTCTTGGTGTTACAAGGAGTTTTGTTGGTCACTCGCTCAACTGGGCCCTACCCATAATAATCAAGGGGTTTGCTTTGCAATCTGGGGAATTAGATGACCAGATGTTAGGGGGTGATGTGGTCGCTGGAATTATCTGACAACCATAACTGGGTGCTCCTGCTTTTGTGGCAGAGTCACGTTGCCAGACATAGTGTCTTCCAGCAGCCACCCTGTTGACCCAGGGTAGCATTATCTCCTGCAGGTACTTGTTGTAGGCCTCCGTGTTTAGTCTACGGTCGTGTGGGAAGATGAATGGAGGCAATACGTCACCATCACTAGTGATTACTCCAAACATCAAGGTGTTGACTGGATGTTTGATTTGTATCTCTCTCGGTACATGTCCTCAGATTGCACTGTCCTCAGATTGCACTGTCCTCAGATTGCACTGTCCTCAGATTTTCCTCAGATTTGTATCTCTCTCAGTATATGTCCTAGCTTCATAGCATCATAATTTTGAAATATCTACAAAACTGTCAAAAGCTTGTTTATTTTTGTTTATTTTTTTATTATTATTAGTGTTCCTTAATATGTTTTGCTAAAATTGCTGTTTTTTTTGTTTCAGACATTAACAAAAAAGGTTATTAAAATTCATTAAAATGACAGATCTATAGAACTGTCAAAGAGGTCAAATTGTTAGTGCTCGTATGGCAGGTACTAGCGTAACGAAAATAGCCGAAATGCTTGGTGTATCAAGAAGTGCTTTCTCGAAAGTAATGACCGCATTTGAGAAAGAGGGAAAAACCTCCTCGTCGAAACAAAACTCCGAAAGAAAAGCAAAACTTTCAGATAGGGAGTATCGGACTCTTACGCGAATTGTTAGATAGGATCACAGGAGTACAGCTCTCAAAATTACTGCAAAGCTTAATGACCACCTCGAGAACCCAGTTTCCACAAAAACTGTTCGCCGGGAGCTGCACAAAGCCGGATTTCCCGGGAGGGCTGCAATCAGAAATCACTACTTTCAAAAATAAACATTGCAAATCATTTATAGTGGAGTAAAAACCTACAGAATTAGTCCCTAGCGCAGTGGAAGAATGTTATTTTCTCGGACAAGTTATCTTTTACCTCATTTCCGACCACCGGCCGAGTATACGTGTGGAGACAGCCAAAAGAAGCATTTGACTCAGACCGCCTTCTTCCAATTGTTAAACATGGAAGAGGATCTGTGATGATTTGGAGGGGCTATATATTGGAAATCCGCTGGCCGAATGATTTCCCTTAATGGCAGAATTAATAGTCAAGATTATTTAAGCATTTTATCTGACCAAATTCATCCTATGGTTGCGTAGCTGTTTCCGGAAGGAAACGCACACTTTCAGGATGATAATGCACCAATTTACACACCTAAGTTGTTACTGAATGGCACAAGGAACATTCTAGTGAAGTTGAACATCTTACCTGGCCACTACAGTCCCCAGATCTCAATATTATTGGACATTTATGGTGCATTTTAGAAAAAAAAACAATTAAGGAGTCAATATCCTCCACCATCATTACTAGAAGAATTCAAGCTGTAATTACTGTCAAAGGCGGTCCTACTCCATATTAAAATATTAAAATAAATTTGTTTGAAATTATAAAATGTTTCCATTATTGTGTCCAACCTCTGTATATATATACATATATAACACCGTGCGCCAGTGGTTGTCTCTCACCACCATTTGAGAACCAACATTGGTTTGTTTATGTCCCCATAACTAAGCGGTTCTGCCTGTCTGACAGAGAGAATAATTACCAGGTATATGATGAGTACTGGTTTCGTATTGTTGGAGTAAATTTACACGACAGTGCTCCATCATGACCCCTGTGAATCAATTTTGCATCCATGAATATATATTTGCGGGTGCGTATATGCATACGCGTGGATGTATGAGTGTACATATCGATGGACAGACACATAAAATTTACACGTAAACACACTCATGTACCTTATTTGGCAAATAACTTGATGAAAGCATTTCTAGAAATTAGAGAAACTGTTATATTGTTTTGAGAATTAATTTAACCTTTGAAGGACTCGCAATATCTGTAATCTTCACTTTTCATATATTTCTTAGTGTCTAAAACTTTTGTCGAACCTCTGAACTAAATTGTTGGAACAATTTAACACAATTATTCAGAATGGCTTCGCTTGAAAGGTATTACATGCTCTTCTCTACATTTCCTCTCTCATTCTCTCAATCCATCTATCTATCTATCTATCTATCTATCCATCTATCTATCTATCTATCTATCTATCTATCTATCTATCTATCTATCTATCTATCTATCCATCTATCTATCCATCCATCTATCTATCTATCTATCTCTGTTCGGTTCTCTTAATCTTTCGGACATGGTCACAAGTCGGACTAGTTGTTTTACAGTAGTTGTTCTTTGACTGTTTGACTTAGCAGTCCGATAGTATTCTTTTGATCCAATTTGCTTTCGTCACTAACTTCCCATATTTCATCACTGCCATTTCTCTTTTTCTTCTCCGTTTCTTTCCCTCTTCTCTCTACTTTTTAACAAAAATTTGTCCTGGTGCTTTCTTTCCAAACGTTTCATAACATCGTTCGCTCTGTATATGCAAAATCTGTTAGAAATATCTGCTTGTAGTACAATTCGATTGAATCTACATTATAATTGATATATATATATATA
>NC_068986.1:110342508-110345761 GCF_001194135.2 Octopus bimaculoides
ATATATAAGCTTGTGCATCCATGTGTGCGTGATTACGTATGCGATTGTGTTTTGGTACGTTTTTCTGTGTGCGTGTGTGTGTGTGTGTATGTGTGTGTGTGTATGTGTGTGTGTATGTGTATGTGTGTATGTGTGTGTGTGTATGTGTGTGTGTGTGTGTTATTGTATCAAGAGCCCAATAAAAGTAAACAAGATTATTCTAAGCTGGTGTTAAGCTTTCGTTAATCTTCAAATCCTGAAACTAATCTAGACTGCTTCATCTGTCGGTGTGAAATGGTCAATTTATATATAAAACGAAAGGAAAAATAGCCACATGTGAATGCATAGAAAGAATTATCAGAAGAATTGTAAACATATTTTATTGGCAAAGAAAATACCTCAAACAATTCTGAATGCAAATTAGCAGAGAAAATTTTTATCTGTCGGATAACAACTGTTCATTAAATATCTCGACATTACAGTTTTAATCTGGCAAAAGTTTTAATTCAGTTACGGAGCTTTGCTTTGGTATCAAGTATGTTTTACTTGAATTTCCCTGTAGAACCATTGATAACTTTACTAATACCATCCGTACTAATTACGTTTTAAAGTTACTGTAATAAAAATTGATGCGTATGTGTTGGATGCCTGTGTGGTTAACTAGTTCACTTGACAACGATAGGATTTCCGGTTCGATTTTTTAAAGGGATGCGTTGACCAAATTTTTTCTACCTTAGACACGCGCCTTCTAAATCCTTGAGAATAAAATTTGGTTGGCGAAAACTATAAGGAAATACGTCTAAGGAATCGTTCGAATTCTTGCTTGGTAAACTAGACCTCTTACTTCTGTTTACTCTCACTACGTGGCACATTGCGGCCGTTTAGCGGACTCTAAGGATCTCCCATATATACACCAGTAATAAATAGTTTGAAAATATCCAGGGTTGGTGCAAAGTGGCCATTGAAAAATGTTTTTCACATCAAGACAGATATGGGGATTCATTTCCAAAAGAGAAACAATGCACTCTGCTGAACAAAATTGTACATTGTTTCATTTCTCTTTACTTATTTCAATAATTTAATTGTGGCCAAGCTGGAGTTATGTCAGTGATGTTGACAAATATTAATCTAGTAATGTTTTATCGATGCCAGAGTGGGATGGAAGACACAGTCTACAATGATTCTAGTTCGCAGCATCACCAGTAACTTGTGATCGAAACTAGGTGAAAGAAACTGTGAGGAAGCCTGTGGTACATACCCGCACACACGCACAAATATTCACACTCGCACACACATACACACACACACATTAATGTGTCTAAAAATTGAGGAAAAGTTGATGCTTTTCTCATGATGGCATGTCATTGATGAAGTCGCGAATGGTGACAAAAGGCCTTTTACAAACCCGTTTGATTAACCGACCTGTTTATCAAATAATTAATTGGTTAATTGATTAAATAGTTAAACAATTGACAAGCACCTAGTAGAGAAGTGAAATAGAACCAGAGCGCCCGTGTTTATTATTAGTACAATGACCCACCTGAGATGCAATAACATTCCTTGTAATACGTATTGAAAAATAGTGGACAGATACTATCTTGTCATTCTCTCAAAAATGTAATGGACACTTGATTTATCCGTTAAAACTTGTACCCAATTGCAAAACAAAGTCTGAAGCGGTAGGGTTTGAACTTGCAACAGCGAAGTTACGAAATAAATTCTGGCCTACCATTTAACTACGCGTGCTATTTATTCAAACATTTCCAGTGAACTTAGGAAAGATTAATTCTTGCAGAAAGAGAATGGGAGAACGTATCATTTTCCCTCTCAAACACGTTAGTTATGCGTGTGCGTGCATATAATCATCTGTGTATATACATGTATATACGTGTGTGAGTGAGTGAGAGAAAGAAAGAGCGAGGGAGAAAGAGAGAGGGAATGTGTGCGTCCGTGTGTGAGTGCGTTGCGTGTGTATTGTGTGTGTGTGTGTGTGTGTGTGTGTGTGTGTGTGTGTGTGTGTTGCGTGTGTTGTGTGTGTGTGTGTACAAAGATGAAGTTATGCCTATGCTGAACGAAAATTTTATTTACGATGCTAGTTGTGAAGGTGATCTTAAAATAGACATGGAATGTTTATGCATATATATATATATATATATATATATGTGTGTGTGTGTACATATATACATACGGACATTAATATATATAAATATATATATACATAAATACATACACACACACACACACGCAGGCAGATACACACACAGATGCACGGACCCACACTCGCACACACACGCGTGCACACACATGCACACACATGTCTTAGAAAAGATAGATGTACATTTAAATAACCAGAGATATTCGCGAAGAGTCAAGAATGAGAATGGTGAGAGAGAAGAAATGATTTCACTATTCTGTGGACTGTTAAGTGTGTTGGAAATGTGGAAAATGATAACCGAGATGTTTTTTTGCGTCTGTATGCTACGAATGCATAAATAAAATAAACAGACTTGGATGGATTTTCGTGTGAGAAACAAGAAGTAGGTTCTTTGTGGTGTATCGGAGAGAGGCACAAATTGTTTAAGGCAAAGTGAATTATTTTTATCACTAGTTGCTAAATATACGGGTTAGTTCTGAAGTAACAACATTCAAGTAAAGTCTTTGAATTAATCAATGAGTTTTTAAGTACAGTTGCGTACAATGATATTTAAGACGTTCGTGTAAACTCCGAGGGCGTCTCGGTACAAAATTCGCAGTATAGATATTCTTTCATACATCACTGGGCTATGAATGACGACATCAGACAGTATGACACATGCAATTCAACGGAAATGCGCTTCATCAGCTACGGACACTCAGAATTTCGTAGGACAGGTATCTTCAGTTACCTCCTACGGCTTTTTCATATAAATTACGTAACAACCTTCTCCAACTACAGTTCTCATATTCGGTTAAAATGTCTTACGTTTAAGCTGGTTCCCATGCATTTCTCTGAAGAGAAGATTACATTCTTTTCAACATCACCTATTCCTATGGAAGGTAGAATTTGTAATCTTCGAAACATATGTTGGAAATAAAAGTATTCAGTTAACATATGCGTTTCACTCCATTTACTAAATTTATATATACACATATATATATATGTATACATATACACATCAACATCGGTGTCAAGCAATGGTGAGGACAAGCACATACATACATACATACATACATACATACATACACACACACACACACACACATATATATATATATATATATATATATATATATA
>NC_068986.1:110345771-110347452 GCF_001194135.2 Octopus bimaculoides
TACATATATTTACATATATATTCACATATATACATGCATATATATAAATGTGCACATGTATATCTATCTATACACATACACACATGTATATTTATATTTATATATATATGTGTGTGTGTGTGTGTGTGTGTGTGCGTGTGTGTGTGTGTGAACACACACAAATACACCCACCCACACACATACGCACAAACATTTATGTACACATCTATGTTTATATATATGATGAAGTCCCTTCTCCGCATCCAAATAGCGGGTTTCTGCATAATGAATAATGAATAAAGAATATAAATCGCTATGAATTTTTTCTTCTCACTTTCTTCTCTTTCTTTTTTTGTATAGCATGGTAACTCATGGACGGCATATTAACACGAAGTGAACAACTACATCGGATAAACGTAGCAAGATTCAGTCAGAAAGAGCAAATTGAATGAACTTCACTGGTATTTGGCAGTTGTGTCCGTTATTTGTTAGCGGAGAGAGTAATTGAGATAATATCCAAATAGCCTCAGAGATAATATCCAAATAGCCTCACTGATCGTTGTCTTATTTACAGCAGCTCCTATACTTGCTTGCCTTGTAAGTTACTATACATTTTGGCTACTTCCGATGGGTTTCAACTTTGCAAAACTTCAGCAACAAAAGATAAAGCAATGAAGAAAAATACGCAACAAAACAAGAGAGTCCTTAAGGGAGATATACATTTGGTAACTGTCCATATTTTCGGCAGTTTTAGTGGGTTTTTTTCTTTGTGTTTTACAAATATAACAGCGTTTGTTGGTTTGTTTGAATTGTTTAAATAATGACTTTTTACAATGGCGCAAGGTTCGAGATTTCTGAAGAAACACTATTGACTATTAAATCAAAGCCCAGTGCGGTTTCGTTATGCATATCGATTAGTTTATAAATTTGAATGGCGCACTTTAACAACTTATGATCTGAATTTGTGATCGCTGGACTTGATTGTGTAGTTCGCAAGTTCCACTCGCAAGCAGACATGACTGTGTGGTTAACATGGTCGCTTTGCAACCACGTGGTTTCGGGATGTATATATATATTCATGGGTGTAAGTGTGTGTGCTTGTGTGTGTTTGTGCATGTGTGTGTTTGTGTGAGTGTGTTTGTATGTGTATATGTATGTGTGTGTTTGTGCGGGTGTGTGCATCCCCAATACCAAAACCTAACAACCAGCATTGATTTAATTCCAAGTAACTTAGCGGTTCGTTAAAAGATACGATGGAATACTGCGATTGATTTGTTTCGGCTAAACTGTTAAGAGCGAAACCCGATCATGGCCGCTGTCCAACGAGTGAAACAAGAGAATAACAAAAGATCAACGTTTCACTTCGGAATATTTCATACAAATTTGTTTTATATTGAAGAAGTATTTTTGCTACAGGCTCTCTTTAATGTGAAATATTTCAGGAGAGGCAACGTGTACGCAAGGAAGCTATACGCACACTCACACACACACACAAGAAAAAAAAACAGAAGGCGTAGTGTAATGGAAGAGAAATACGTTCCCATTTTTTTCAGTAAAATGTGCCACGACCTCTCACTTTCACTGAATGACTCTAGCGAACCACTTGTTCCTAAAACCCAATTCTGTCGATTGTTATATATGAGTGCATGCATGTGTGTGTGTGTGTGTGTGTGTGTGTGTGTGTGTGTGTGTGTGTGTGTGT